>NW_007578616.1:84618-195197 GCF_000690725.1 Stegastes partitus
AAAAAAAAACAGAACAACAACAACAACACTATCCTCCTTAAGTGGAGGTTGATGAAAAGACAATGACAAGATGGAAAAACAGCCAAGAAGCGAAGCGGCGCATTGGGGGAGGAGGATGAGGACGCGTCAGCACCGCGCTCCTTCAAATCTGAAGAGAGTCGATCAGAGTGCGAAGCCCCCGTCAGGAAAACAACACAAACTTCCAGGACGATCGACGCGCTCGAGGACGCTCCGGCGCCGTCCTCCTTTTTTTATTGGTTCTCCATCTCTGGCTCGGCCTCCCGCCTGTGCACTGGGCGAGCACTTCAAACGGCCTAATGTCCTATATGTCGCAGCCAACCGGATGGTCGGGCCACGGCTCCCTGCCAGCCATCTTGCATTCTGTACGGCCAAAGCTAATATTCAGCACCAAGGCGAAGCGTGTGACGGGCTTAAAGTGTGCGGTCGGGGAGGGGTTTGTGTTGCGGTGCGACTCACATTTGTCCAGCGCGTCCATCGCGGCTCCCATTTCCGCCTGTTGGATGCTAGATTAGAATGTTTTTTATAAAAGAAAGACAGACAGACAGGCAGAGGAAAGAAGGAGAAAAAAAAGGTGTTTAGCATATTCAAAAAACAGGCCCAATATTGAGAGGATTATCAAAAGTGCATTATATTTGTTTTCAAAGAGCCCCTTTTCCCCCGAACAATCCCAGGTAACACGGTGCACACGTTTGAAAAAGGTAAGCCTATTGGCGGCTCGGCGCCGGGCACTGTTTACGCCCGCGATTCGCCGTCCTTCTCCCGTATATATTATGTGTGATCATAGCCCGGCAGCGGAGGTGGCGGCTGGGAGCTTAAGTCATGTAAATACAAAAACAGTAAGCTGTCAAAGATCCCGCGGAAAAGGGACAAACTTATCGCCAGCTTAGAGCAAGAGAGAGCGCTTTCAAGTGACGGTGGGGGGGTTTCCACATGTGGAGGGGGGAAGATGTTTGATGGATTTAGGTTTCATTTTTTCGCAGGCTCAGCGGCGGCTTTATCGCCAACCCCTCCAACCCTGAAAAGGCCCCTTCGCATGGAGATTTCTTTTTTAAAAAAAAAAAAGCCACACACAGGTTTGGTCGTCGCCTCGTCTTCTCCACCACACACACACACACACACACGAGTGATATTTCCATAACACAATTTACGTCAAATCAATAATGAATCGATTCATTTTCATTCTGCATAATGTCTCTCCCGATAGAATAGGCCAACAAGAGCTTAATTGCCATAATAAACACCATCAATAAAGTGCAGCCATTATTCCCGAGCCCATTAGCGGTGCATTGGGAAGGAGAGCGCCTTGTCTTGTTGGGGTCTTATTATATCGTAGTGTCTCACTCACCTTGGGCCTTTGCCACAGCCGATTCGCTCGCCTTTGAAATACACGGCGACGGTGTAAGTTCGGGCGTGCGAGGGTCCGACTGTCTGCAGGGTCCTGCAAATTCAGGAAAAAAAAAGAAAAAGGGTTGGAATTGAGAATTAATAGCAGTAATAATACCCGAGAGGGAGGCACAAGGACACTCGGGGACGCTGCCCTTCAGAGGGGTAAAATAAAAAAGTTTTCAATTGGAACAAATGTAATTCATCTCAAGCGGCGGGTTGAGAGGGGAGCAACGTCGCTTTGATTCGCCGCCGCGCTTCTGCCATCTGAGGGATATATAAACAACTTTTTAAAGCCTCCCAAACTCCCCGCGCTCATCTTCAAGACGCCCGAGCGTTTGGTCGCGAAAAGAAATAAATAAATGACACGTCGGAGGGGAGAGAGAGAGAGAAGAGCCGGCGAAATAAAAGAATGACAATAGTCTTTGAGCGACCCACAAGTGTTTGGCGGCGCGCTAGAAGGGTAAACAATGGAGGGAGCTGAAGAGGGGAGGAATCCGAGAGGGGACGACGAGAGACTATCGCTCGGCTAATTTACAGATGTACCTCGTTTAAAGAGGGAGGAGGAGGGGAAAAGAGAAAGAGGAAGAAGAAGAAGCAAGCTGTCAACTCATTCCTGCAGGGACGTATGTACAAGACAGTTGTTTGAAATGTTAACATTAGCATAAACATCCTCAGACCCAAGCAGCGAGTCACTTAAATTATTCACGGACAATTTACTTATTTCAGGAGAGCGATCCATTTTTAATGCAATGTGGTCACTTATGACACGTCATCAATAATTCAGAAGCAGTTTTTTTTTTCCTCCAAGTCGGTTACAAAACGAAGGAGCGCGTCGCACGTGGGGAGGAAGACTCTCGTTTTGTTTGAGGAGTTGGGCGTCACCGTGAATTTATGCTAAAACAACACAATGGGAATCGGCGGGGCTGGTGGGAAGCTGGAGGATCCGTAGCAGCTCCGGCGCTTAAAAGCTCCGACTTACTGACTCGGGCGGCACAATGTGAAATGTGTCTGCTCCCTGGCGAGTCCTGGCCCAGATGAGATGTACAGTAAAGTGGCGGTGCACAGGGGTCGGAGGTGTGGATCCGTCATCAGGCCGACACGTTCACAGGGGAACCTTTAGCAGGGGGCCTCGGTACATTAACTCCTTTCCCTCGCTCGCTCGCTCTTCTTCTTCTACTGCCCTTTTTCCGGCCTCTGTCGGTCACTTAGCCTCTTTCTGTCTGACTCACACCGTTCTTCGTAAACAACGATCATGCGGCGACAAAAAAAACGGGAAAAGTCGACTACTAAAAAAAAAGGCTAGCTTTACTCTTTCGGCTGTTGAAATGCAGGTCACCCGGCGTGCTTTATTTGTTTCTCGTGCACGTTCTCGGTGCAGGTTGATTGCGGGAGCTGTGCGGTGTCAAAAGAAAAAAAAAAGAAAAAAACATGCGCCGGCCGGATAGACGGAATAATAAACAGAGAAGAGGAGCTGAAAAGACATTCAAATAGACGCGAGGAAGAGCGGATTAAATGCTGGAGTTCATTGTGCACGGAGCTGCTCCGTCTCCAACCGCCCTTGCACCTCCAGCCGACCCCCCCCCGCCACATTTTATTTTATTTTTTATTTTTTTTATATTTTCCTCCTCAGAGAACACACTGTCAGTTTCCATGGCGACAAACACACTGCATCATGGCAGCTCTCAAAAGCGTTCTATCAAATGACACTTGCTCCTTGACTTTTTGTCAAATAAGAGGTCTCTTTGGGTATGTTTATTTATCACAACAACAGAGACCTTTACACAGCTATTCACAATGCTCAGGGCCGAACGGCAACGAGAGGGAGAGAGAGAGGAAATGTTTTTTTTTTTTTAAAAGTCCTGCGAATGCATCGTGCGCGGCGGGAACACGTGACGCCTGACCCGCGTGAACCTGCAGGATTTGGGTCACGCTGACGAGAACGACGCATCCATCGGGGTAAATAAATGTTTAGGTTATGCTGAGGCGGCGATCTTTCCAGCTTTAAGTGCAAATATCACGTCTATGTGTTGAGGTGGCAGCGACAAATGAATGAATGAGAAACTTTCTAGCAATAAAGTTGAGCCACAATCAATGGACAAGTAGGCAGCTAATGAATAAAATGTTATCTAGTAAAAAAAAAATGGCTCAACAGCTAAAATTAGTGGATAAACGGTTGGAATAGAGTTCAAAGTAGTTAATTAGGGGTTGAAATTGCTAAAATAGACACCAAGGTTGAAGACTTTATCGAAAGTTGAGCTAAAAGTCAATGAGGAGATGCTTGAGTTGTGCTGACGGCGCTGTCAAAACAACCGCCGGGTGAACGACGGCATTAATGAACACAGCTGATTTACGGCTATAATATAGTTTTATATTCTGGCATTAATACGATCAGAGGTGTGGAGCTGTTGTTTTACGTGGCGGAACTTCAGAGGTGAACGATGCACGCTTTTAGGTTTAGTGAGAAACAAGCGGCTTTACGACGCATTTAGAGCGATTGCGGGTTCGGCGTTTTGCCCAAGGACACAAGGAACAGGATCAAGCTGCCAACCTTGTGATGAGTAGAAAACCTGCTCTATCATCTAAAGCACAGTCGCCCCACCAATATTCCATCCCTACAGTTGCACTTCTCATACACTAGTCAGCTCACCCTGACCACTTATGATGTCTTAATCAAGTACAGTTTTCACCATTTTCCTAGATACTGTAGATTAGCTACAGTACCTGTTTGCGCCACCAGGTGGAGCCACTTGTGGCAGCCACTTGTGGCAGCCGGAGGAAATGCTAACTTTCACGTCGGCAAGCAGAGAGCATTGTAGGAGTTACTGTAATTTTGAACAGCCTCAGAATTGCTTCGTCACACACTTCCTCAGTCTCTCTTCCGTTGTCGCTCTCAATGTCACTTTGGTCTCGAGGCAAATTCGTAAAAATCCATAAATTAGCTGCATCATTGTTTAAGCGTATGAAAAAAGTAGCAGCTTATCGTCCGGGAATTATGGTAATCTAGTAAAGGGGCACCATGACAAAGTCTTCTATGAGACTTAATGACCTCCGACCAGCACGTTACTGTTAAATGAAGCTGAGATAAACCAGGAAACTGTTCTTAGACTGGCCTGGAATGTGAAAAAGCTGATTTTATGGCACATGCCTGTATGAAAACGGATGTAAACAAATAATGAGTATTAGTTTCCTGCTGTTACCGATCACTTAAGAATTGCTGGGACTACGCTTGTCGTGATCACACAATCAGACATTCCAAATATCAAATGACGAAGCTTTGAACTCCACCCAGCAGTTTACCGTGGACACAGCAGGTTGCAATTAATCTAGCATTTGTTTCCAGCAAGCGAAGCTGCATTCGAAACGTCCGTTTTGGGGCGACGTTGCAGAGCGAGGCAGAGGTCAAACTCATCTAATGGGCTCTGGTTATGGAAATGTAGTTAAATAAGCTTTTATGCGCTGTGGGCACAAGGTGTCCACGAGCTCACCGGGCCGGCTTTGTGCTGCCGCTTTGCATCACAAATAAAGAAAAGGCACCAGAAGAGTGATGGATGAGTGGAATAAGGCTGCTAACATAACACAGAAAGTTTTCTTAAATTACCCCATGCATACGTTGTGAGTCAATTAATGCACCTCACATGTCAATAAAACTTCTTACTATTTAGCTAAGAGCTTAAAAAGTGTAAATGAGTTTCTGTATCGTGCAAATTGTGAATATTCTTTTTCCACACTTTGAGAAAAGAAAATAAGTGTACATCTGACAGGTTTGTAATTTACCGTTTTAGTTTCTCAACTAATTTTCTAAACAATTTACATTAATATAAATGGAAACGTTTATTTATCATGTTTGATATTTCATGTTTATGTGCAACATACGTCAAAATCACTGCCAGTATAACTTCTTACTTTTCTATTTTAGTTTACTTATTTGTATTTTCAGTGACGTACCGTACTTTTTCCTTACAGTTTTTTTGTTAGGAGCTGCATTTACTCTGATGCTATGTGTGTGATTTTGTTTTCTGAGCAACATCTGGCACCTTCTGGATGAATAAAGTTCTATTGTCTTATCGAAACATAGTGTAAATTAATATGATGAGATAAAATCACCGTCCAGATCATGCTGAACAAAATAAACAGCAACACTGGGCCGATAAAGGGATTGTTTCACTTCCTGGTGCCTCGCCGTGTTTTCTGGGCTCTTACTTGTACAGCGGGATGTCGGGCTCCTTGCCCTCCGTCCTCAGGGTCAAACAGCACTGCTGCAGCTGAGACTTGGGGTCGTTCCAGTCCTGGTTCAGGATGAACTCCTGCAACACAAAAACACGGCCCACATGTAATCACAACTCCTGCCTCCCCCGCCAACTTCGTCTCTCAAAGAATCAGAAACACAAGGAATAGAAATCAGCCGCGGCTCTCTCAGTCGGTCGCTCATGCTTTTATTTCATTCTTGCCATCTCCATGCTTTTACCCCCCCTCCTCCTCCTCTCCTCTCCTTCGCCTTCACTCCTTTTGGACTGACTTATTTGCTCTCTCCCTCTCTGACTGGCTCTCCATCTGTGTCTTCTCGGTGAGTACAAATCACAGGCTACTTAAGACAAAAGCCAATCCCCGGCCAGAAATAAAGAGCGTCTGGGAGTCTCCCAGGTGTGCAGTCCTGATACATTTCTCTTATCCAAGGGGGACTTCTAAAAGCCCTTCCATTAACAGGGAAGCAGCCTTGTCATAAAAAGGCAGACTTTGAATCCAGAACTGTCTGCTCCTATTAATTTTCTACAAAGAGTGCTTCTGCTTCTGTTGCTCGCGCTACCCTACTCTCTGCCGCTTTGCTGCCCCCCAACCCTCCATCTCTACTGTTCTTGCCTCCGCGCTTTACTTCCCCTCTTTCTCTTCCCCACTCTTGCTCTCTCTGGGGGGCATCCACACTCCTTTAGCCTAAAGCAGAGAAATTTGGCTGTTTTGAAAAAGAGCGTAGCTTATAGCCCCAACCTCCAGTACGAGCCATTTCGATGCATTCGCACTCATGCAAACTCCCTGTATGTGCATTATCACACATTGCAGCAAAAGAGAGAGAAGAGAAAAAAAAAAAGGAGCGAACATAAGGAAAAAGCGCGTTTATGTCCCTGGTTTTGCTTCTCTATTTCCATCCAAATTGGATGAAGCAGCACAGTGTGCAACACTGTGGTTTCCAGAAGGCTATGTAAGGAGACGTGCTGGCTGTTTCACAACTTTTCTCTTGGATGTGGAAATGAGGTGCTCTCTTGCAGCGACCATGACGCAAAGCTCAGCTCCTCTAGAGCTGGGAATTCTCCCTGGAGAGGCACACCAAGACAGCAATTAGCATGGCATATCAGACCACTGCAGCAGCTTCACAAGGAGAGGTCCGCGCTGTGTGGGTACTTGTACACCAGCACCAGTGTGTGTGTGTGTGTGCATGCCCATTTAGGTACGAGAGTGTGTTTGATAGTTTGCATCTTTCACCGCGGCGGCCGTATTAGCAGGAAACTAGTCTTAAAGGATCTAAATTTGGATTTGGTTGCAGGGATAAAGTGCCTGTCGTTTCTCATTCACGTCTGACCGGTGAAGCCTCCTTCAGCTCCAGAGGCGGCCGCCATCAACAGCACTCCTCGGATCAATGGAAAAACACTGATGACCAGCATTAACAGCCCAATGCATGCATCCCGACACTGTTGCGATTCCCATTAAAGATGACTAAAATAGTGGCCCGAGCTGCCATTGTGAGAGGCATTCAAGAGCCGAGCACCACTTCAGGCCTTGCATCGACGCCCGGCGCCATTAGGGCCCAGCCATTAGCTCCCCTCCCCGTCAAATCCTTGGTTCTTTCTCTCTTAGGGCCCCCCCCCTCCACTAACAGCTCAGCAGCTCATTGATCAGGTGAGAGCGGCGAACGGCTATCAATAGGGGCTCACCTTCAGCCGCGGGAAAAAGCAGACGTTCATGAAGGTGTGCACAAACTCCAGATCCTTGTCGATGTAGAGAGCGGCGATAAAAGCTGCCAAAAGAAAGAGGAAGGAGAGAGAAGAAAAGAAGAAGGAGAACATAAACACTTAGAAAAACATAATGCGACACATGAAAAGAGTCTGTTTATATAAGTTGGCTGTTTTTCTGCTTTTGAAGCAACACTAACAAAGACCAGGAGACGGACCTCAGCTGTGGAAGGCCGCGGCGGTGTTAATGTAAACAACTGGAAAAGATGCAGCCGCCTGCCTTTTTTTTTTCCTTCCCCCCATCAAAGGGGGAAATTGGTATAGCGAGGGCCACACAGAGTTCACGGAAACATCTATGTCATATATAAGATAAAAGTGTATGTCAAGCTGAATATAGTGAACCGAAAGGGGGGGAAAGAAAAAAAATAAAGATTTGAAATGTAAGCAGGAGGTGACGGGTGTCATCTTCATCCCGTCATCTTTGTTTCTTCCTCTTCCATTCGCTTGCATCGGCTGTGACTAAGGCGGCGGGACACGAGTGGAGGGAATAATAGGTAATATTTCAGGGGGCCAGCGAGGTTCTGCTGTAGCTGCAGGGCACCGCGGCTCATATACGGAGGAGCTGCACTCATTTCCAGCGCCGGCCCTCCGCCGTCCCCTCGTGTCGTCAACCCCGCTCCGGCCCCCGAAACTCTCGGAGATCATTTGAAAGGCAAATGATATGAAGCTCCGCGTTGTTTTGCCGCTCATGCATTAAGTTCTGCCGACTGAACGCTGACCTGGAACGCATTAGTGCTTCTTATCTGTCTTTGTTTTGTGTTCTTATTCCACCAATCTGGAAGAGTTTATTTGTTGTTTCGTTGCCACCACCACAGTCCCTGTCTCGAGTTGCTCCCCCTGTTGGCCTAAGATGGACTTTAGAAGTTGCTTGTGCGGGTAAAAAATACACATTTTTAGATGTTTACAGGCACGAGCATGGATAGAAATGTACTAAATGCAGGCAGACAGCATGAAAAACTCGTCTAATATTATCAAAAACACAACCAATCACCTCTTAATTCACACCCAGCTCACGACTCATCAGCCCAGTGCGATTATTTAAGGTTTTAATTCATGTTTCTACTGTTTTTCTGTCATATTAGAGTGATTTTCTAGTCTAATGAGGTTATAAAGCCACACTAACCAGCCTTAATTTCAAAATGACTTGAAAGAACCTTTGAGAAACGCAGCCAGTTTTCTTTTTTTTTTCTTTTTTTAAATTCAATTATTAAACCGAATCTTTAATTGTCCTATTTTGTCAGATTCTCTCGTGCTCCACCTCATGCGTGCGGTTTAATTAAAGCATGAGCCAATGAGAGAACACTACACCGCTGTTGTTTGGTATATTTGAAATGATGGGCCGTTATTATTGGTTTTGCATTAGATATTGAGTAAAATAAAAATAAAAATAGACTATTACATTAATTGCAACCTATTTTGGTGATTAATCGGTACGTTTTTGTTTGCAAAATAAGTCGAAATTCAATATTAATACTTTCTGGTTGCTTTTCTTCATATTTCAGTTGTAGATTTAATCGAAAAAAAGACATTTAAGGTGATTAAAACTGATTAACTTGATGTTTTGTTTTTTTTTTAAAGAGCAAATAATCTCCAGATTATTGTGCATCAAAATATAAACTTTAACAAAAGCTCCACTTGTACATCGCTATATCTATTTTATATTGAGGCGGTTAAAGATTGGAGCACATCCACGTCTGACGGTGAAATAAAACTCTAAATCCGAACAAGAAGAGTCCATTATGGCTCGATCAATAGCAGACTTTTTCAGGTCAAATCCAATATCGATATTTTAAAAAATTAAGTGAGTTATTACGGTTCGTTAAAGCCATATGCTGGTGGGGGAAAATGACCACTCGCCGATATGTTGTGGGAGCTTTTCTAAACTGTCGTATTTAGAGGTTTGTATTGACATTAAAAAAGGTGAAAAGAAGGTTTTAAAGGACCTTAAATATATTAAATCATTCTTCTATAGTAATTCTTTGGGATGGGACAGTAAGTAAAAAGTTAAAAAAATACACACCTGGCTCATTTATCTGCTCTTGTTCTGGTATCAGTGGCGTTAACGCTTTTCTTGCTATGAAATTTATGTTTAAAAGTCACCTGCAAACTCTGCCAAATATGTTTAACAGGACACAATCTTGTTTCAGCAAGATTGAAAAGCGAAAAAACACAAAAAAACAAACCAATTATCAGGAGGCAGGAGCTGTGGAAACAACTAATGTGACGGCGTCTGGCTCTGTTTGGAAAAACAACCAAATCGAAGGTATAATTTCAATTTTCAGTTTCGTTCTAGATGCTTCGTTCAAAAATGAAACACAACTAAACCGTTCCCACAAGAACCTGTACAAACTAAAAAATTCTGAGTTTGTCGGCACAACTTAGAGGCCGTGAGCGGTAACGTAGCAACAATTAAGTGAATATCTTAGTTGAACTGCAGGTTGTGTTTATGCAGAGTAGATATGAGGCAGTATGGAAGCAAATTAGAGACTAAATGATGTTTGTGCAGTTAAACGGCTCAAAAATGGTTCACAGGCATGTTGCTGGAAGATACATTCAGCACGGTGAAACATCTTTCTACCACTGATGTGCAGAGCAGAGAGAAATGTGCCTAGTTTGTAGAGGATATAAGATATATATATATATATATATATAGGAAAACATCTATAATATTTAAAGGCGTCTCTTTTTTCCAATATTAGTAACACCTGTGGATGCTTTTTTAAAATAAATAATCAAAGAAATTCAAATTTTGCTTCCTCATTTTCACGATTAATGTCATTTTAAATACTTTTAGTACAAAAACAGACATATTTGAGTTCTCTGCTTGTAGTTTTGGTTGTTCTGTTTCCATAGAGGTTCAGGACTTTATGTTGCAGAGACAAAACGAGCCCACAGTGAGTAAAAATGTGACAAGAAGAGCGCGTTAAACAGCTTAACATAAGTTCACATTTCCACTGCTGCTGCACATGTTTTGAGCCAAAAATGTTAATGAACAGGTGGTCTAATGTTTAGAATATTCTGCTGGCAGATATTATAATGAACACAAACTAAAACATCTAAGCAGTGGGTGCCGTCTACTGATTGCTGCCACCTCTAACTAATCTTGGTTTTACTTTAATCATTTTAAACAAACATATCTCCATCGTGTAGTCAAGGATGAAACCATTGAAGAACATAAAGTGGCTGCACTTTCATTAATTTGAATTTTTTGATGCTGCGTTTATGAGATTTGCCACCAACAAGCAAACCAAATACAACCAACCCTCATTTATAACATCCTGAAAAGTCGTTCTATCTCAACCAGAATGAGGAAAGAAAAAAAAAAGTGATTATTGTGTCTTCAGCTGCCAAATGTGAAAAACACTTGTGTTCTTTTTTTTTTTTCTTTACTAATCACACTCTTCTTCTGAGAAATTCTATTAAGCCGGGAGAAAACCAAGAGGTTATTAATAGCTTATTAACTGTGGGAGATTGTGGCAGCTGTAGCTGGTGGGATTACAAAAAAAAAAAAACATCAATGACTACTCTAGTCATACTAAGCACATAGGGAGCATCTTTTGCAGTCTCTTCAGCAGAAAAGTGACTGCCTTTGACATCTAACACAAAGGGAACAAAGAAATCAATAATGGCACTTTATGCTGCCGTCTTAAACTGCACATTCTGCCGAGACGCACGAGGAGAAGGAAAAAAAAAAAAAGGTTGAATGGGGGTCCATGAAAGGTCTATAAAGATTGTCTTTCTACTTTATACTTCGGGAAATGAACCAAAGAGCTGCACAACGTACACTCCAGCAGGTCGGCCAGCGTCTTGGTCCGCAGCGCGACCGGCCGTTTGGTTTTGTCGTTGGTGATGGCGAACTCCTGCATCCCCAGCTCCTCCGCCACTTTGGCCTGCGTGCGGTTGTTCACCAGCGAACTGCGGAGAAGCTGCAGGGGGGGAAGAAAAAAAAACACATTTCACCTGTGCACGGAAATGTACAGGAGCAAGACAAATAAATAAAAAAAGAACGGAATAATTCATCTAAGACAGGGACGGTTACGCGGAGTAAATGTTTCAGGCAGATTGCACGTCGCTCCTGTTCAATATTGCATTGGAGCCGAGCGGATGACAACATGTTACACTGGTTGAGGTGCATTTAAGTCTCTAAAAGGAAAAACACAAACATGTTAAATATAGCTGCGAGATGTGGAAAAGGAGCAAATGGAATGCAATATGACTGTCTGAATCCGTCTTGCTGTGATATGCCCTCCTTAGCTGCACACACGCAATCACAATCGGAGCCACACAAACACACTCCAACACCAGTTGAATGAGCACTTTTTTTTTTTAATTTCCTCCCCCCGCCGCCTCCGATTTGAAATCCATTTCAGATGTGGGCCCCATCTCGACTCCTGGGCATTTGTCGGAGCTTTCACTCTCCGAAGGAAAAGGCTCGCTGGAAGCTTTTACACAGGTGACGTCACGGCCTCCATCTCATAAGAAATACCTATAAATAAATATCTGACTGCAGAGGTTCGGTTTGAGTCCGGTTCAATCCCTCCAAGCCTTCGAGCAGTCAGTCTTCTGAAGAGCAGCGCTGACGCTCGAATGAAAAGAGGGAGTTGTAATGCCGTTTGACGCTGTCAGAAAATGGACTCGCGCGTTCAAAGCGTGATCATTTGCTTTGTACCTGTGTTGCAAGGCGCGCGGGTTTAGCACACCAGCTCTCGCGCGCGCAACTTTATTTTTCAGACGTTTGACAGCTCCGGCAGAAAGAAGAAGAAGAAAAAAAAAAAAAGTGCCAACAAAGATGTGTTATTGAAAACCAGTGAACAATTTTGTCTCATGACAATACCCATCACAAGGAGTACAGTAAACATACAGGCACAGTGTGGGGCGAGGAGTGGAAGAGAGTTATTTTGTAGGAAACAAGCGAAAGAGGGAAACAGGGTGAAAACCTGGCGGGCACCTGGAGATTCGCAGAGTGATAGGAAGGAAAAGACAAACACACACACGTGTGCACACAAAAGCACAGCTGCAACTTCTTTTCAGGTGAGAAAAAAAAGAAAGAAGAAGAAGTGAAGGCCGGCAGTTTGAGAACACAAAATAAAAAAAGACCAAACACGGGCGTCGATACGAAAAGTGTTCCGCCAGGAGTTCTGTGTGCCATAAGTGACTGGATCTTACTGTTAAATGTCCCTCGTGGTGATCGGGGAAGTGGATGAAGAGGTACTCGGTGGCCACGAGCTGCATGATCGAGTCGCCCAGGAACTCCATCCTCTGGTTGTGGCCGCTGGAGGAGAAGAAGAAAAAGGTCGTCATTTGATGAAAAATCCAACCAGAAACCAGCTTCAGTATGTTTAACGTACCCACGTGACCTTCACGCTCTGAATGTTTCCCAAGTTAAAAGCTTTGAGGTGTATGTTGGTAGAAATTTAAAGTTTTTTTCCAGAAGATTGTGTCAAATAATTTTCTAAAACAGGCACTTTTTTTAAGACTCATGAATGTTGGTTTTGGTGGTGAAACAAAGCAGCAACTTCACTGTTCACGTGTCTTATTATTACTTTTATATAATCACATTGATCAAAGCAGTCTGAGCTCATCTGCGAGTCTTTCAAAGTTCCCCCTGATAGCGTTCAGTTCCTGCCAATGATGTGTAACGTTGGTATCCGATGCTTGTCTTTTCTACGAGGCAAGAAAATGCAGGAATTATCACGGTTTAAATTATTTGAGCAATTACAATCTCACATTTTATATCAGAAAACTACTTTCGACACAGAAGGAATCATGGCTAGAAGGTAAACGTGGTGTAAAATGTAGGTAAAAGTGATGCTCTAACTTGTTTTGACTCTTGAAGTTTTCCCCAAAATGCACTTTTTCCACTTTTCTCCAGGATACTGCTGCTTGTTTCAATGATTTTAGCAGTTTTTCTACTAAAACTATAACACATCTGGATGCTTAAAGCTGGTTTTGAAAGAAATGAACAAAAACAAGCTTTCGATCGTGACACATAAAGTGGATGTAAAACTGATTTGGTTGCAGTTTTTAACAGAATGTGTTTTTAATTCCTAGAAATTTCACGCGTCTACGTCCTGAACATTTAAAGCTACGAGGGATAAACTAATGCAAATTCCAACCAACTTCAAAAGGCCCAAAATATTCATACTGCGAAGGTAAAACTGTGCTTCAATAAACACACAAAGTTATTGTACGAAATGAATCAGCAGATTCTGAGGAGGTCTTTTTTTGGGGGGAAAAATAAAACAGCTGCAGAAGAAAAATGTGGGAAATGAAACGGTTGGTTGGATGAAGCGAGTTGGGGAGAAAGAAAAACAAAATGGGAGCAAGGAGGGTTTCACATGAGGTCACTCAGTTACACATCAGTGGGGCATGAAAGGCATCGCGCTCTCTCGACAAATCTACCAGGCTTTTAGTCCTTTAACAGGAACGGCGATGTACATTTCATGGGTGGCCTCTGGGAGCTGCTGCTCTGACAGGCTGTGTGACAACTCGGAGGCCGCCTCAAGTAGCAGCCCTCATGAAGAAAACTCTGGGCTTTGATTGCAATTCAAATACAAAAGGTTGGGGGGGAAAAAAAAATAGCTCTGGTACACCTGCAGGTAAGCCTGTCAAAACCCCGAGCCCTCAGACGGCAGCGCGCGGGTTTAGAGAACATCTTTTAACCCTCGAACAATTCCTATAAAAAGCTAATGGCAGCGGCGTACGAACACACTGTAACTCCCCACACATGGCAGCATGAGAGGGCTGCTGCTGCTGCTGTAATGGTCATTAATTAAACAGAATTATAGATTAGCATTGCAGATGTGGGCTGGTGCTGTGCCAGGCAGGCAGGCAGGCAGGCAGGCAGGCAGGAAACGTTGGGTGGGGGTTAGTGAAGCCATGCGAGCAGGGAGGTATACGAAGCAGCAGCAGCAGCAGCAGCAGCAGCAGCAGGGCACATATCCATCTACAGCCACGAGCTCCTCGCAGGAGGCCAAGTCTGGAGATGAGAGAGAAAGACGCAGAAGGTGGAAGACGAGGAGGAGGTTGACATCAAAGAGGGAGAAAGGTCAAAGTTTATTGTCCAATTTTTGGCGGCTCTGCCTTTTATGAGGCGCAGCGCATCCGGGCTGAGGAGATCTGAGGTTAGGAGCAAACGGCACATTTAGCAGCGCCGCGACTCGACTCTCGATTATTAACATTTTCCGTCGCTCTTTCACCTCTTTTAACTGTTTAGGGTGTAAAGAGTTAAAAACTGGAAAGAGAGACAACCAATCATGATGCAAGCGACTGAAAAACAGCCAGATCTCACATTTAAAAAAGACTGGAAATGGTTAATTATCACAGTTTTTTCTTTTATTTGAACTCTAATCTAACCCCACTTCAGGAACAGGGGGAGGCTCGTTTTCATGATCACTTCTCTCACCCACGTAGTCGTATAAAAAGACAGAAGAAGAAGAAGAAGAAGAAGGCCTTCAACAGCACGTTTGGGAGAATTAAAAAAACTAAACGTGCTCATCACAGTTTCCCAGCAGATGGTGACGACTGCAGACAAAACAAGCCGCTTCTTAAAAATGTTTAGTTCGCAACAATATAAAACACAGGAAAAAAAAATCAGAAAATCCTCATATTTGTGATAAAATGATGGACTATTAATCATCAAACTTACAAACTGAATGAATTTATTGTTTAAGCATCTTAACTTCTGCCCGTTTCTTTGCTCCTGTAACATTTTTACTCACTGTGGGCAGATAAAATGCCAAAATTCATTTAAAAAAAGAAAGAAAAAGTTGCATTTCTTTGATTATTTGTTCCACAACAACGGGAAAAAATGGACTCAACATGTGAAACATTCTTCCAGGTGTCCACATGCGTTACTAATTTTGGGGAAAATGACAATAAATAATTTACCATTTACAGTTTTACATCCTCTACAGACTACATGTTCAAACAAAGATGTTTCACCATGCTGAATGCATCTGCCATCAACTGCTTCAATACTGTTCTGCTGCATTAATTTGATTGCTCAAGTACATTTTATTTTCCTCTCAGTCTAAATGTCTGTTAGTCACAGCCGATTGAATCGAGGTTGAGAAGGAAAGATGGTAATTTTTTTTGGAATCAGACAGGTAGAATGCAGTAAATTTAATTAAATATAACAATTTTTAAACATAATAAATTACTTTTTTCCCAGTCGGAACTGCATGCCGTGCATGATGCGTTCAAAGACAGTCGGAAAGTTGAAAATCTGACAAATAAATGGCGTCATTTTGTTGATATGGTTTAAAGACGACATGCCATTAAAACTGGAGATTCAAAAGGTGACACACAAGAAAATCTTCACTTTATAAGATCCTATTTGAAGGTTTTAATGTTTAATATAAGAAGAAAGGGTCAGACTTTCTATGTAGGTTGCATAGATGCAATCAAGTATTTTTAATTTCAGAGATTTATTAGCAGTTAAGTGATACGAGAACACGATTTTGAGGATTTACGTGTAGTTACTGGTGGCTGCAAATAAAGACGGAAAAAGAAAGGTGATTATCAAAGTCTTTCTTCTTCAAAAAAGGTGACATTCTAATTAAAACAGAAAATGGCATCATCACATCAAACGCAGTGGCCAATGGCAAGAGACTGCCTGGCATCAGCCAACCTACGTCGGATCATTTTTTTTAAAGTTCATTTCAAAGTAAACTGGGCATTTTGAGCGTGAAATTGCCGCCTGTGTGAAGCGATTTCGTCATAAAGGTGCTGGATCCTTGTTTGAAGCCACTCTCAACTCGAAATTACACATCTGACAAACTAAAGACTGCGCTGAAAATCTTTCTGCGGGTGATAAACTACAATATGAACCGAGAACTAACCAGCTTTAGGGTCTCTAATGTGGATTTAAAAATCGTCGTTTCTCGTTCATTTCGCTCTCCGTCTTTAATCTGGGCGGTAATAGCCGAGCGACGCCCGTCAGCGGATGCGCGGAGCTTTTTTTTTTGTTCATCCTTTGGCCTTTGGCTGCTGAAGAGGCCGCTCCAGACGCCATCTCCTGCCAATCATAATACATCATGTGAGAGGCGGCTCGCGAACTGTCACTGATGAATGGCGAGCTTCACAGCAGGCACTAACAGATACAGGCGGTTTGACCACCACACAGCATTCTATTTTAAAAAAAGGGGCTTTTGTTGAGCCAAAAGCCCACACCTGGCACTCGGAGCGCGCATGGCAGCCATTCAAGGCCGTCGTGGAGACCACACCACAAACTTTTTTTTTGGAATGACTGAGTGGGGATTCAGGCTGGGTGGGAATCACAGATCTGATGTTATTCAGCAGCTGTTGCTTGCGTTTCCAACACCGGTAGATGTGCCCACTTTGGTTTCTGAAGAGAGCTGCTGTTGATTTGAACTTTTATATAGCAGGCGTAGGTTGGCAAAACCGGTGCGTCTACCTAGGTTGAACAGAAGTTGAGAAACACCACCCCGTTTTCTTGCCATTTATCTTGACTTTTTCACTTTCTTTTGTCGTACGCAGTCAGCAAAAACTGCTCATAAATTCTAAAAGTTGTGGCGTCATTTACCTGCTGATAAACTCGTGCTATGAATGCTTTATGAACTGTACCGTAAGCGTTTATAAGAAGTTTAACGAACCAATTTAGTGTCTTATAAACATGCTCCTAAGACATTATTGTGCCAATGCCTAAAATGCGATGGCGCCATTAAACGTTTTAATTTTTAAAAAGCCTTGATAATCTCAATTGTTTTAAACCTTGCCTGCAGCCAGAACACCTACAACATCCCTCTCCATGTATCCATAAGCCAACACTGCATGCAATTAACTTCATTTCATCTCTCTCCAGTAGTTTACCCTCCCTGCAGGTCAACCTTCGCCCCACCCAGATGCTCGGCCTCTCCGAGCCTGGTTCTGCAGAAGGTTTTTCTTTTTCCTCCCACTGATGTGGAACTTGTTGGGTTTCTCTCCACAGTATAACATCATGAGCCGCACCGAGATGACTCACGTCGAGCTGTCACGCTGGAGAAGCTTTCTTTGTGTCTTTATAACTGGCTTAAGGTGTGTGTAGTTATAAAGTGCTGTGTAGTTTAACATTCAGATCCCTCTTTATAATGCTGATGTCTCTTTCTAATATTAATACTTTTAATACTCTAAAGACTTTGTAATAAGTTGTCATGCACGATTATAGGCACTCACAGAGTTTTATATAAAGCCTGTAATGCATTGTGGACCAATTAGCTTTCAACTGTTTTGATCGTTTTCTCGAGAAAAAATGTCCGAAATCTCCAACAGAACATCTTTGGGTTGTGGATAAAAAACAAGACATTTGCCATCTTTGGCTTCGAGAAACACTGATCGATGTTTTTGACAAGTTTCGGACACTTAAGAGACCAAACAACGAAGCAAACACTCGAGAAAGTCATTGGCAGAATAACAAACGATGGATGAAGGTTTCTAAACTGATACGGGTCGATTGGTTGGTTGATTCAGAGTGAAAGAACTATTAAACTCATCGCCAACTATTGTGATATATATATTGGATTTCAGCTTCTTAAAATGGAACATCTTCTGCTTTGTTTGTCCTCTTTGGGTTGTGGACAAAACAAGACGTTGGCATCTTGTGGTTTGGGGAAACTCTGATGGACAGTTTCCATCATTTTTGGACATTTTAGAGGCCAAACAACTAATCGAACCCTTAGTTAGTCGCAGCAATTGTGTATTTCAACTGATATATACCTAAAGATGGCAGAACATTTTCTGCAGATAGGTAAGAAGTCGGAGAAGTTTCTTCTAATTGCACTGCGACTTCCAGGTCCAGGGCAGAGCTTCATTAGGTGTGAAGCAACGATTAAACTCATGCCAACTATTTCAGTAGCTTTTTAAGGAAAAAAAAAACTGATTTTGTCGTCTTAAAATTGAACATTTACTTTGTTTAACTCTTTGGATCGTGGACAAAACAAGACATTTGGCATTTAGCGGTTTGGGAAACACTGATGGACATTATTGACAAGTTAACTGATGATAAATGAGCTTCACTAGAAGTAAAGAAACATTTATAAGCAACTATTTTGATGTTTTTCTTAAAGAAAAATCTCTCAACCCAGCTTGTTTCTGCTTCGTTTATCCTCTTTTGGACAAAACAAGGCATCCAGTCCTTTGGGAAACACTGTTTTTTTGGACATTTGAAAGCGCCAACACCTCATTCCATGCTTGGTTAGTGGCAACCATTATGCGGTATAATTGATATATACCAGTGACTACAGGGGCACGGACATCTAAGAAGTCTTTTTATTTCACTGCAGTCTTTGAGGTCCGGGACAGAGCTTCATTAGGAGCGAAGGGACGCCGCCTGATGCAGACTCCCACATTAAAAATAATCACAGAGCTTCTTAATGAAAAGGCTCTGCCGCAGCTCATGAGAGCGCGAAGAGATGAGTTTTGGGAGAGGAGGGCGACGGAGGAGGGAAATCGGAGGCCGAAGGGAACTCCCCACGTGAACGAGTGTGCCCCCGAAATCTAGAAGCATGCCGGGTGGAAGAAAAACAGAAAAGAGCTACAACCAATAGGAGGCAGAGGGAGAGAGGTAACAGCGGAGTGACAGCGAGAGACGGAAAAAAAAAAAAAAGGGAAGAGATGGAGGAAGAAAAGGGGAGATAGAGCAGGTCAAAGAGGGAATGCGTTGCTGTGTGAAGCGGCACAAAGAGCCATCCCTTATTCACTTCAACAGCAGAGGCACAATGCTCCCGTAAGGTGGGGGAAATTGAAGTAAAGTGTGGAGCCGAGGTCTTTATTCGCCTTTGACTTTGATCTAAAATACCTTTAACAGCCCTTCTGAAGAGGCGGCGACGGGCTGCCCGCTACCGAAAGGAAGGAGCACTCTATTTTTTAAAAACCATTTTTCCTCTTTTGGTTTCTGGGGAGGAGGAGGAGGGGGGAGAAATAATGTTCTTGTTTCATATGTGCTGCATGCTGGCGTGTGTGTGTGTGGTTCAAATATGTAATCTGCGACTACAAATACCAGTGGAGTGGTCACTTTGGACTCCGACATGTAGCGGCTGTGTTGTTTCATGTAAAGGGAAAACGGCAAAAAAAAAAAAAAAAGGAATCTCCTCGAATGCTGCGAGAATAATTTTAACCACATGAAAAGATCAGTATTAATTCAGAGTGGTACTTTGATATAATGAAAACTGGGTCTCTTCTAGCACTGAACAGAAAATTGTGTTTTTCACTGCAGAGGGAAAATATTGCCTCGACTTTTACGGTTAGTTTTAATGACACAAAATCTCTTTAGACGTGGTGTTTAATGAACAACCCTAATCTTAAAAACATATTTTTCATCTTATAGCTTGTCTTGAATCACATTATTTCAGTTTCCTACTCCAAGTAATATGCAAAAGTGTAATTTAAAATGCTAAAATCCAGGTGTTAACATCGCTAACGTGTCCATATGGTGTTGTTTTGAAGTGCTCGAAGACATATCTTGGCTAAAACAAGCCATGACTCAGCAGTTCCACCTTAAAACTGTGTATCGATAACAAAAAATCTGATGTGCTAAGTTTCATAAGCAACAAACCGAAGGGAACCAAACCTTTTAAAACTTGCAGGATGGGACTTTTTGTAATATTAATCTTCTTTAAAATGGGTTTTCGATTCCATTATGTGAGGCTGAATCAATGCAACTTGCCCCAGAGTACTTTTACAGTGTTTGAGTTGATGGTGAGCTGGTGTGCTCGAGATGCACATAGGAGATTGAAAATAGAGGCACATCCATGTATAATAAATAAGGTGGAGGTTTGGAGTCACATCTAATTATTTTAATGGCTTTGATGGAGGTGATTTAGAGTTTGAATTAAAAACAACCAGCGACTCACAGACGCTGCAAACCAGGAGGTAAATTATGCAGCTTTTCTTAAACGGGGTTTAAATGTCACGTCAGTCGTTTTAGAAATTAACGGCCTCCTTGTGCGACGGTCTTTTGATGACATCTTGCGTCGCTTCATCTCGTTTTAAATCTACCACGCAGTGAATCCTGTAGTGAACTTTAAATAGTTGTTCTGCAAATTGCAATCGCATTAGCCGACAGAAAAATTACATTTCCCCCAAATCGTTAAGCTCTGGTTGGGATTAATTTACAGTGAAAATATTGAGCCTGGAAAGCAAAACGTTCTGCAATTTACGAGCAACGACAAGTTTTCTCTGCATCACTCAGAATGTGGTTGATACCAATCAAGAATGGAGAGATCTTAAAAAGAAACCAGTGACAAGATTTTAGCCCAGTTCTTATTAATAAATTATTGTTTTGTGATTCCTGTTCATTACGGGACAACATAAGCAATCAACACTGCACATTAACCCCTTTTTGTTTAGTGTATTTGTACAAACACGGACATTTTGCTCCCATCTAAGGCCAACGTTGAAATATGACAGCGTTACCCTCCATCACACTAGATGTTTGCTCTATAAAATGCAGAAACATGCATTTTATTTAACAAAAAAATAAAATAAACACTCCAAATTTTGTCACAATTTTGATTCAATAGTTGAAAATTACTTGATCAGTAGCTGCAGCTTTAGTTTGCAATGTATTTAAAGCAAATTTCTAACACATAATAATGCATTTATTAGTTTTCTACCAAACAACTGTGAAAAATATTCAATTTAATACACTGGAATGAGAAAATTATGACCTCAAACATGCTCAAATTCAAGCAGCATTTCTGCAAAACTGAAAACTCTATAATTTGTGCATCACAAGGAGAAAAATTCCAACTTTTTACAATCGCATGAGTCACGAATATTGCATTTTGGTTTTTTTTGCTCCAACTTCCAGTTTTGTGCAGTCTGATAAAATCTAATTCCACGTATAAATGATTCAGATTTCTGCTCTCAAAGCCGCACAGTACTTCCACTTAACAGAAACCGGACATGAAGAGAGATGGATCCATTTCCAGCATCCAGAATGAAGAGTGTGACTCTGAAATGGAATCAGACGACGCTGGCGCGATTTTATCCCAGTTCTTATGAATGAATAAACGGTACGACTTTATTGTGATCACTATGTTTGATATATATAATGTCATGGGGCTACATAAGCAATCAAACCTACGACTGAACCCTTATTGTTCTATTTGTTCAATTAAGCACAAACATGGATGTTCTCCTCCCAACTCACACCAGTTACAACATTTCCTTACAAACGTACAACAATGTGAAAAGAAAACTACAATTTACACCTTTTTCCAGTTGCAAGAGTCACAAACATTGCGTTTACCGACTCACTCCAACTTCCAGTTCTGTGCAACCTGCTTCCATTTGATGGAATCTAATCCCGTGTATAAATGTTTCAACTTTCTCCTCTCACAAGCTGCACAGTACTTTCGCTTAACAGAAACCGAACATGAAGAGAGATGGATCCGTTTCCACCGACAGTGAAATTCTTGCAACACCCGGCTCTTCCGCTGCGAGAGGAGATAGGAAGCTCAGCGCCTGGGGGCCTCGGCTCTCCATCTCTGCTGTCTGACGCTCGCCTCCGGTCTCCGGCGCTTCCAGACACGCTCGGCTCCCGTCCTCGCCTCTTGTACTGTCTGCTTCTAGGTCAGTTTGTCCTCTGCTGCTGCATAAAATGATAGGCCGAAGGCCAACCACTGTCCTGTCTCCTCATCTGCGGCCCACCTTATTGTCTGACCTCCCGCTCAGTTATCTGACCTCGTTCTTCTCTCTATCATGACAGTGTGACCTACTTTGGTGTAACCTTTGGTCCTCATGGGCAGCCATTGCTCAGTTCCAGCTTTCAAGTCCGTCGGCTCTATTTGGGTCAACGTGCCTTTGGCTACTAATGAGCTAATGAACATAAATTACCCTGAAAATATATGAATTCTTTCCTTTCGGCCTTCGCGATGGAATCCAGCGAAATAAAAAATGCATAAGTGTAAAACCTCCACCCTACATAGACGGCGATTCGACGCGATGTCACAGAGCTGGAATCAACCTTGAGCTGGAAAAGTCCTTAAAGTAAAGCTCAGTAGGAGACAAACCTCTGGACCTCTAATCAACTTGACTGACCCTGAGCGAGGAGAGATTTGACATCTAAGTGATGGATTAGAACTCGTCCTGAATGTGTGAATGTGTGCACATACAGTAAAACACACACACACACACACACACACACAGCAATGTCCTTGTGGCAAACCTAAGCAAGCAATTACGGAGTGCAGCCTGCCAATAAGATATCAGAGGTGTGCTGCCAAGGCTAATTTGCTTTAGCTGTCAAACTCACTATTGTGTTGCGTTGCAAAGCTCAGAAGTGAGTTAAGCTTCAATTGCAAATAACCCTCCTGTAGTCGGAATCAGAAACACCTCAAATTGGAGCGAACAGTCTCATTAGCGGAAACATTTTGTTAGGAAAATTGCGAGTCTTTTTCAAACTCTGCATTCTTCCGAGCAAATGAGCCAGTTTACGCCGCGGCTACACAAAAGGAAGACACGTTTTTTTTGTTTTTTTTTGCTGCAAACAGACCGAGGCGTTCTCTCGCCGATCAATTCGAAGTCATCTTTGTAGAAGTTTGTAACTTTACCGACTATTGAACAAATGTCATAACAGAGGCCGAGAGGAAAAGGGAAGTGGGGGGGGAAATAAATAAGAAAACTTCTCCGGTGTCAGGGCGGAATCAACACAGAGCTGCTACGAAACGCTGCAATTAACGGAGAAAAACAAGCAAATGCATAACAATGAGCTGTGATATGTATCGTATATGCGGTTTAAATGAAATCTGAATGGGGGGGAAAAAAAACAAACTAATTTAAGTTAGAGTTTACCAACGAGAGAGAGAGAGAAACGCACCAAATAGGAGATGCGGAGTCATTTTAAACCTTCTGCCCAACCCAGGTGAATCAAAACCCCATTTCCCATGAGGCACTGGGGCTACGGCCTCACAGGTACCGGCAGACTACAGATATGGAGTCAGACTCTCACATTAGGTCAAAAAAAAGGATTTTCAAAGAGGCTATCTTTCACGACGGCGCTTTGAACATGACATTGAAGGCATCGTTTGTTACACAGGCAGCCTCAGCGACTGCCACAACATGCATCAGCTGCGGGGGGTAAAGATAATGATGACGTGGGAGGAAGAGGAGGCAGAGGAGGAGGAGGAGGCAGCCGCGTTTATAAAAGACAGAACAATTTAAAATGCCGGACGTACAGAACTTCCGGCATCTCAGATCATATTATACATCATGCCCCATCAGCTCTGAGGGGAGCGGCGGGGTGAAGTCGGGCTACGTCGACCGCTTCCTTTTGCAAATTGCGTCTGGCCGAAGTCGCTTTGCATCCTAATTGGCTGCAGCTCCGTCACCAATAAACAAACAAACAGAGTGCACTTACAGGGTGAGGTGGTTGAAGCCCACGGTCCTCAGGGTGAACGCTCTGGCCAGCAGGCGCACGTGTGTGAACAGAACGCCGATGGAGTCCTCGAAGCTGGTGAGCTTCTGGAGCACCGGAGACGTTTCGATCAGCTGCCGGTCGGTCTGCGGCTCCTGGACCTGGACGAGGGCAAAATAAACGCTAAGTTAAAGGAGGTTTGGTGACAAGACGAGGGCTTGAAGGAGTTTAAATAAGCAAGACAGCATAGAGTTTGTAGGAATCGTTCCATCCCTGTGCACTCGGGCTGCAAATAACAAGCATTTCCAGTTTCTATTGTTCTGTTTGTTCTATAAAATATAAGAAAATCAGAGTTTACAGAAGCTCAACGTGAGTCCTCGACCCAAAGATATTTAGTTTACCGTTAAAAAAAGGGACAGAAACCAAAAACACAGTGATATTAAATATATAGAAGCTGGAACCAGAGAATTTAGATTTTTTTTTTTAAATTTCTCAAACTGATTAATTGCTCGTCACAATATTGATTTGTTGATACAATCCCACAATAGTGATGGTTGAAGCAATTAAACAATTTAATTCACAATGAGAATATTCATAAGATGTGATAATGAACTTATGAGGAGAAAATATTCACATTTAAGAAGCAAGAATCAGAGAATTTGGACATTTTTTTTCCCCCGTTAAAAACACTTAAACTGATTAATTGCTTGACACAATATTGATTTACAATAAAATTCCACAATAGTGACGTTTGACAATCGAATAATCACTGCAGCTTTAGATTACAACATATTATAAGCTCGTTTAGAAGACGTGATAACGGATTTATACGGAGAAAATATTCAAATTTAAGAAGCTGGAATCAGAGAACTGTGGTGTTTTTTCTTAAGAACATGCTCAGTTACTGGGTGTTGTTTGCTCCTGTCACATTTTATGATATAAATACAATATAATATTGTACATATTAAGTTTTTGAACTGTTTTGTAAAACACATAATCAAGTCAACTTTTTGTTTTTTCCTGAAAGTCTCTCTCTGATTTTTTCATCGAGCACAAAACACATTTCTGAGTTTGCTCTACTTAAAGTTATTATTGTTCTGTGTCCATACAGGTGCAAAAATGATCCCAAAGGGAATGAAAAATGCGACACGAACAAAAACAAACACCTAAAAACCGCTTCAGATTCAGAGAGTTACACAATAAAGTCATTCAATTAGTAAATTTGAAAAGCAATTGTCCTTTTATTTTAGCACAAATGTGAAGATTTTCTCATTTACGGTGTTTTAATTGTTGAAAATTCAACATTCTGGCATTTTGGATTGTTTGTATTTCTAATCATGGTTGTGCTGTTTCCATAGAGGTTTATATATTTGCGGTGAAAAATGAGCCAAAAATGTGACGGGAACAAAGAAAAATCCTCAGAAACTAGTTGAGAAACAGACGGTTAAAATATACATAAACCATTTCCAACAGCATTCAGCTTCATTGCAAGTACTGTGGATCATTTATCTCCTTCCATGATTCAATTTCATGCATAAATAAAACAAAGCAGTTGTTAAACTCTTCATAATTAAACAGAACATGTGCTCTTTACGTTGGCTGCATAATAGAAAGGAGAATCTAAAGAGCAGTAAATAAATACGTGTCCACTAACAACCACAAAAACAAAAACGAGTTCCTCAATGAAGTCGTTGCGCGTAAGCGTCAGATAAATTCCTCTAAATGAAGCGAACCTCTGCAGCGCGTGCTGCTGGAGGGCCTGTTCAGAGTGTGTGTTTTTACCCCGCCTCAAAACAAACTCAGATGATCAGCGGCAGATGGAACCTCTTAGTCATTAAGTTTTAAGTCAAACAGCTTCCTCTCCGAATCTGGTGATTCCTACGGTCAATTAATATCTCTGGTGACTCAGTCTTACTGTAAGTCTCCTCGCTTGTTTATTCCCTGTTTTTTTTTTTCTCTCTCTTAAATATCAGAGAGACTCCAAACCTCATGACTTTGATGACACTTGAAAAAATGCTTGTTTTTTTAATTTTTTTTTTTGCAGAAATGGCTCCAGATGACGCTTTTAGCTTCGGGGAAGCTTTGGCGGGTTCAGAGGTGAGCGGGTTCAGCGAAAACACGCGGCTCCCTTTAACTGCAGTATTTGCTCGCGACCGTGCTCATTAGGAAAAAGAAAATGATATGCTAAGAAAATATGTGCACGCATGTTTGTTGAATCAAGAGATATCCTTATGGGTGCATTAATTAGACTGCTAGGATCGTCTTAATTGGTCTCTGCGTGGTACAACTGTTGGCTTGACCAAGACATCTTTTCCACAGAAAGCAGAAACACTGAGACATGTAATTTCATCTGGACATTCAAAGGGAAGCCAAAGCACATTCAATTGACCCTGTTAGCTTGCTCCCTTTTGCTGCACCACTATAAAGAACCCTGAAAATAAGAAAAAGGGACCACATCCAAGGGCTCTCCATGGGGAAGATGGCCACTTTCTTCATTTTCCAGCATTTTTTTTTCTCTCCTCTCTTTGTGTTTTCAAGAAGAAATGACAAGTAAACAGCTTTCTCAAAGTCTCCCATGTCAAGCCAGTACATAAAGCTGAGATGTATTTTTAAACTCACTATTTTAATTGGAGAGCTGCCGGTAATGTCATGGTTCCATCTTCCAATATGTCCTAAGAAACATTTCTTTCCTCCCTCTTTTTTTTTTCTTCTTCTTCTCCATCTCTGTGTCTGTGTGTTAATTAACGATAGGCGTTTAAATGTCATGCATAACAACCAACGACATCTGACGAGTTCAGCGCTCATAGGCGTTAGCTATCCTTCAGGGGGAATGGCCGGCAGCACGGCTTCAAACGAAGTGAAGAGGGGAGGAAAAAAAATCAAAAATCAACAGCAGTTATGAAGAAAAAAAAGAAAAAACACGTTTGAAATGGCTTCAAAGCATCACTTTCAGCTCGGTCCAGACAGAAAGCAGAATCAGAGGCGAGGTCTTCTGAGGGCCGCCCTCCCCCCCTAAAATAAAAAAAGCCTGACACTCTTGTATCTCCTCCGATAAACTAGAGGAGAAATTTAGTCATCTGGCCTCAACGTGAATGGCGTTCTGCTAAATTATTGTGGATGTGGTGCAAATCGACACGGAGAAGACACGTAAGGCTTCCACGGCGCTCTGCGGGGCATGTCGGTGGCACCGCTAATGCATGCGAGGATGCCAAAGATTCGTGTACGCATAATTACACATGCCATGGCGAGCTGCCATTACCGTCCGCTTAGACCTCATTAAGGTAGCTCCTCTTTCACATCTGTTTTGTCATCCTCATCTTGGCGGGGAGGGCCAAGGAGGTCTCGTTACCAATGAATTAGAGATCGACCGATCCGGGTTATTTAGGGCTGATGCCACTCCGAACCAAGAAACACCGATATTTAGGGCATTAAAGGTAATGTTTTACCAGCATGTGAACCGGTCATTCATAAGTTTGACTACAGCGGAATATACAAAACAGAAATTAGATCTTTTTTCTGAGTCTTTCTCTGTTCTATCACTTTTATTGCCCATGAAGGTCCAGATCTTGAAGCATTACTAATCATTGTTTTCCAGTTTCAGGTTTATCACGTTGCTGCCTTCTGACCTAGATGTTAGCTGTTAGCATAGCTTCAGCCACTGTGAGAGGCGCTAACTTCCTGGTTTGTGTTTCTTGTTTAGTCTTTGCAATCTCTGCTTGACACAACAGAGAGAGAGCGAGGAGGCTGCACCAGACCCAAAGCAGCGCATATAATTTAGCAATAATCGATCAATAAAAATACCAATAATCAGAAAAAATGCCAAATATTGGCCACGATAATTGGTCAGACCACTTATATCTAATCCTGTCTCCCAGACTGTGTTTCCGGGTAATCATGTGGCTGCATTCTAACTTAGCCCCTAGCCGTTAGCATAGCCTTAGCTACTGTGAGAGGAGCTAATTTATTGTGGTGATGGCTTGTGTTTCTTGTTCAGTCTTTGCAATCTCTACTTGAGACAACAGAGGAAGGAGGCTGCACCAGACCCAAAGTAGTGCATTTAATTTATCAATAATCGATGAATAAAAATACCATTAATCAGAAAAATTTAAAATATTGGCCAGGATAATTGGCCAAGCCAATAAACAGTCTGTCCCTAATGCTGTCTTCCAGACTCTGTTTCCGGGTAATTATGTGGCTAGCTGCTAGCTTAGCATTAGCCACTGTGAGAGAAGCTAACTTCCTGGTTTGTGGCAATGGCTTGTGTTTCTTGTTCAGTCTTTGTCATCTCTGCTTGAGACAACAGAGAGAAAAGGCTGCACCAGAACCAAAGTAGCGCATTTAATATATCAATTACCGATAATCGGAAAAAAACGCCAAGTATCGGCCTCGATAATCGGTCCATCCCCACGACAAATCTGGCCGAAAACTCCCGGGGGCCTTCATCAATTATAGAGTAAATAATGAAGTAAATAAATGATAAAGGAAAGAATCACCTCATGCCAAAAGGTCAGGAAGCTATCAAGCTACCTGGAGGTTGGCACAATTTAACAGGCGTTACCCCACTGGCAGGGGACCACCCGGAGGAAACCTCGGCGTGTGGTAATGAGGCCGCGGCTGTGAAGCGGCTAATGACTACTCATGCAGCACACTGCCGAGGTTTCCCCCCTTCGCACCACAGAAGCGGCTCTCGGGTTGACCCCGGGACTCCACCCTGACCACGGTGCCCCGCCGCTGGGGCCTCACCGGGAAAAACAGACTGCTGGGTTAATTCCAAGGCTCTCATGAAAACACAAGCATGAGGAGGCAAAGAAAACACAAATAGACATATCTATATATAAATATATAGAAGGACAGTGCTGTGTTTTTTTTTTGCCAAACGTGGATGTATTAAAAATGTACATATGAAAACGCAGCGACACCCCGGCACACGCAAGAGAATAAAGCGCTTAAAGAAGAGTCTCGGCAGACGCACAAAGAAACACTTTTGCTCCTCGCAAACACATCAGAGAGAAGGATGCCTGACGGTCCCTGGAGGCCCCATGTGATTCGGGACTGTAATCCTGTTATGGCATCTTTGATCTCTTCTCCCAAATCCTAATTTCAAACAAACACTGTTGACATGTTCAATGTTTCTGGGCAGATCATGCAAAGAGCGAGCGGGGAGAGCGACGAGACGGGGTGAGGCGGGAAAAAAAAAAAAAGCAGGACGACGGAGAAGAAATGGAGAGGATGCTGCGGCGGAGATAGTCGAGAAAGAGAGAGAGAGGGAGAGGCTGAGGAAATGAAAAAGCGGATTAGGGTCTCGACCAAAATGGAGAGACATGGGAGCAGAACAATGGAGACTAGCGCGAGGCTACTGGGGGCCTTGTGACAGCCATAAAGAACTCAGTCGGCCTCGGGCGAAACAGCTTGCCCACCTCGCACACACACACACACACAGATGCGTGGAACGAAAAAGTACATTTAGGCTGGAATACTTCAAAGATGGGAGAATGCTTTCTGTCGTGGGGGTGAGGTGAGTTTTAATGAGAGGCACCCAGACAAAACACACATCAATAATGAAACGTCTCTGGACCAACCTGCAGGGGGTGTGGTGGGTAGTTGAGCCAGACCTCCCGCAGGTCCTGTGAAGACAGAAAACACAGAGTCGGTAGGGAAGAAATTGCTGCGGTTCCCCTTGAAATGAGGGTCACCCATGTTAATGAACATAATTCTAACAACACAAACACAGCAAATAAACACGGTGATAAATCATAAACAGGGTTTTTTTTTTTTTTATTCCTTTATTGGACGGCGGCAGTGGAAAGAGAAGGGAAATGACACTTCGGTAAAGGTTCGGCCAGTCGGGAATCGAACCGGGGACTCACTAAGGCTGGAATAAATGTTAAAAAATATCTTTCTTGATAGATGAGAGATTGCTTTTTCATCCTACAGGTTGATCCTCCTCCCTCCACAGGTAGCAAAACACGTGTTTGCACCACCAGTTAATCAGACTCAGCTTGCAATGAATCCACATGAATATTACATTTGTTGAGTTTTACTTTGCACACTTTTTATAATGTTGTACTTGCAATATGTGTATATATATATATATATATATTTCACCCATAGGTGGGAGGAAAAACTGATAAGATAGCGTCCACTCCCGTACAACGACTGATTCGTATAGATGTGACGGATAACAGGCTGCAGAGTTTGTGTCTATTAGAGACACTTTAATGGCATTAATTTTGCTGGAGATTAAAAACTAAACAAAAAAACAATGAGTTTACTTAATGAGGAGCAACGCTCCGTGAGCTCCTATTAACTTTGCTGCTGACAAGATGTAAACACAACTTTGACGTATTACTAACTTTATAGTTAGAAACTTACACTGAGAGTAAAATGTCACCACAACAAAAACTAAAACAGATAAACAACATTTTACTGTTAAAGGTGTTTGAACGATAATATCTCAGGAACTATTGGAGATAAACACCTGAAATTTTCACAGTTATTTCTCATCGTGCAATTAATTCAGAATCTGCAATATTAGAGAAATGGATTAAAACACCTCTGATTATGGGTGAGTTGAAATATGTAAAAAAGAAACGAAAAGTCATTAAAAGTTTAATTTTTGAGCACAAATTAACCCAAAAAACTAATAACACAAATGTAAACGTGATATTATCTGAACCATATGTAGCTGCATGTCACAATACTACAAAACAAACTTACAAAAATAGAAAAAAGCAGTTTTTATTTAACTATGATAAGTGATTGTTCAGGAATGATAAAGCTGTATTACAAAAACAAAACACACAAAAATGCTAGAGCTGCTTAATCCAAATAAAAGAGTGTTTTTTAAGCTAAAACTCCACAAACATCTTCATTAATATTCAAATTTTGTTATTATAATTTTAGGTAAATCAGAGATGTTTAAAGACAGAAACTGTTTAAAACGTTTGAATGATCCTTTACTCATCCCCTCGCCCGACGGTAAAAAAGCTCACTGTTGGAAAATAGCTCGTTTGACTTATATAATACGCCGACATAATGCCTTTATTTTTTTTTTACGTCTACTTTGTGGACAATCTTTGGGCTTTTGCCTCGAAGCCACGAAAGCTGCACACGCAGCTACAAACACTACTTCTATTAAAGGCTCTTTAAATATCATACGTACAACATGGGGAATACTATCGCCTTTAACGGGAGAATATCTCGACACCTTTCTGGTATCTGTACACCGTGTAACACTAGAGGAACTATTAGCAAGCAACTGCTGAATTAGCTAAACATTGAGGCGGTAAGAAGCCGCGTAAGCATCTATTTTAAGAGGATATGTTCAACGTTCACTCTGTTCTGCTGTCTGTCAACTCCTGAGAGGACGACGTGTCTCTTGAGCTGCTAAACACTCTGCTTTTCGTTCGCCAGCTGGTTGCTAACTTTGTGTTGTTCTAATTTAGATTTGCTACTCTGAACAACTCCTGTTCACGTTGCACACAGTCATCTGATATTTTTAACATAAAAACATTGATATGCAGCTTTAAAAAAAAAAAAATCCACCAGGAAGCACGAGTGACTTTTTTTTTTTTCTTACACCTTTCATATTTGATGACTATGAAGAACAAATTAAAATTACAGAGCTTAACAAATTTATGAGACCACCACCCAGTGTCAGGTTTATGCCACAGCTGCCACAAATTAACAGCATTAGAAAATACCAAAATCTGTTTCTGTAATGGTTAATGCACCAGCATGTAGAAGCTCTTTAACCGAAATATTTTTAATGCTAAAATTTAATTCTTATTGCTATCAATGAATTTTCAAATTCACAGTTTTACCAAAAAAAAAGGAAACAAAATAACAATTCCCGAATAAAAAGGCAAAATAAAAGTAACCAACTGCAATCCTGAAAAAAAAAAAAATAGTTTCAGTGGCTGAATGTGATGCTTGATTAATTTCTGACTCCTCAGAGAAGCCCAGTGGCTCAGATCTGGATATAAAACGACAAATTCAGTTGGAAATTCCTCATTCCTGTTCAAAACGGTAAAGCCTCGAGAGCTGAGTACGAATTAAAGCGCTTCATGATGCTAGATGGTCGACATATATACACATACAGCGCTTAACAAATTAAACAGGTGGTCTGATAAATATGCTCATTCTTAAACAAATAGCTGTTATTTCTGACTTTGGGCAGGCGAAAATAAATAAATAAACAAAGCTGTGTGGTGCGCCACAGATGGCTCTATGTCGGGGACACCGGACTCCTTAGTCCAAATGCTTTCAAGTGCCATCAGCGGGCCCGATAGGGGGGCGGCGAAATAACTGCAAATGAGTCAGCATCTCATTTTCAGACCCAGAGGTCTGCGTATCGACCACCCGCTGTGGAGTTAGGTGGTGGGGTCGAGATGGGGATTTGAGCAGGGGGTTGAGGAGGTGGAGGTGGGGGGGAGGTGCTGCAGGTAGTGCAGGGGAGGAGGAGGGGAGGATGGGGGGGTTGGTTGGTGGGATTTAGCTTTGAGAGGTGTGCTGTCTCTGGAGACAACACACTGACAGCGCTGGACTTTTGCCTGCCCTGCCTGTGGAGAGAAATATGTGCAAGATCAACATGTTTCCTCAACCCCGCTCTGAGGTAACCACACAGGATCGAATCGGTCGAGAGACACCGGCTGAAAGATATACGGCACACGGAGAGAGAGAGAGAGGGATGGAGGGAGGGAGTGTAAGCTCTGGCTCTCAAGTTGTTGCTAAGGACAACGCCAGCCAGAGGCAGTTTTGGGCCTGGGGTCTAATGTTGGGTGAGTCATAGTGGTGATAGAGATGTGGAGAGGGCCTCTAAAGTACAGTATCACTCAGGTGTTTAAAAGGTTCAAGGAGATAAACCTTTAAAATGCAGCGTTAGGCCACGAGGGGAGGATGGGGGGGGTTGTGTGTGGTCAGCAGCATCGAATGGGCTCCTCATCTTCTCAACCCACCCAGCTGGCAACCCATCGCCTTGAGCAGCCGATGAAAAATTCATGAAAGTGGTCAATACGTTTGAGTAAATGCTTCCTTTTCGGCTGCTTGTCTCTTAAAGCCCGGGACCGGAGTCGAAAAAGCACCAGAAGGTATCGGGGTCGGCACGCACACGAGGGTGGCACCGTTTAAGGGAACGTCGATAGCGCGCCGGCTAATGGATCGCTTGTTTTCGCGCCGTTTTGCCGTAAAAGTACACATGAAAGCGACGGAATGACACACGCATGAGGGCGTGTGGGGAAATGGGGGGGAAAAAAAAAAAAAATGACGAGGAAGAAAAAGACGAGATTGGAGAAGAAAGCACTAAAAAGAAGAAGAAAAAAAAAAGGAGAGACGAAGTGAAGTACATACAAGTTGCTTCTGCTTGTGATCGAGGCTTATGATTAAAATCCATCCACAGGGCGCACGCGATCCGCCCACACGCTGTATATAGACCCGAACAGCTAATGTTTCAATTACAGCCATTCCAAAGACAAGGCAGACAATGATTAAGCCGGCATCGAGTGGGGATTTAAGAACAACAACAAGTTTTTTTTTTTTTTTTCCTTCTTCTTCTCTCCCTCCTCTCTCTCTCGCGGCACAAGGAAGGTATAATTACTGGGGGCACAAATCATCATGTGCAGCAGCTGAATCACAGCCATTTGGAGGATGTAACTCTGGTGCTACAAGCAGAGGGGAGAGGAGAAAAAAAAAAACCCTCATATGCAAACATGTTTATTTGAGTGTCAACGGCCTACCCGTGATGATGACAGCTGAAATTAAAGGCGAAATGAGAGGCTGCTTCGGTGAAATCGCCTGTTTTGAGGTGGGCCTCCATCAGCGCTGCTACAACCCACAGGGGGAATCGAGGCACAAGCTCAGTCTTGCACATACTCGGGGCCTCGCAAGCCAACCGTGAATAGTCAAACACCGCTACACCCTCAACCCACGCACACACACACACACACCAACAGTCCACCCCCACAGCCCTCGGGACTGTTGGCCATCCCATGATTGGGACATAATGGTGCTCTTCTCTGACAAGGTCCAGTGCTCCCTGACAAATTGGTCTCTAGCTACAGGCTGCCAATCAATCCATCAAACGTAGTAGTGCAGCGGGGAGATCAATAAGAGATAGCGTCGCTGATCGATGCCAACATAAAAGCAGCAACGAGTCCAAAATGGAGGCTTCTGTCGGAGAGTGGTCAAGGTGATCTTCCAAATACGGGGGAAAGTACGCCGTGTGCACTATCGCCAGGCGAGCTGTGTTCCTCGGGGTTCCTCAGTCGATCCACTCAACCTAAAACCTGAATGTTTAACAAATGAAAAAGGCCACTTCCTCTCTGTATTTCTTCGGAAAAAATAAAAGCGTGCAACCAAATCGCAAAAAGGATTCTTCCCTACTTATCTGTTCTTTCTCTATGTTTTTGAGTAAGTGCACCAATTAAGTAGCACAAACATCTTCAGCCTCTCAGAGATGTTCAATGACCAATAAAGTCACAAGCCTTTCATGTACGGGGTCTGTCAGGAGCTACGTTTCTATATAATTGTCAAGTAAATATTTAAGTGTCATAAAAATGGAGGGGGAAAAAAAACGCAAATACACAAGGCTGCATAGTTTAGTCAGAAGGTTGTAGGAATAAACACAGTACCAACCACGAAACAACCCTGAAGAAACAAGAAAGAAGAAGGAATAAACAAAAAAAAAGGGGGGCATCTACTGGAGAAGAATGGATTGAAGTCTTGAAGAACTGTTTCCAATCACATTGTGGTTATTCTTTCATGTCAGTTGGTATCGGCCACATTTAACACCATCCAGAGTCAAAGACAGGCAACTTTTCTTTCCAATGACTGCAACGATCTTTCCATGCATGGAGTCTGTCAGGAGCCATGTTTCTATATAGTTGTCAAATATGTTTGGTTGCACAGCATCATCAGAAGGTGGCAGCACAGGCAACGTTACAAATGGCTGAAAAACCTCAAAGAAGAAGGAAAAAAACACCTAACTATGGCCATCTATGACAAAAAAAATGGACATAAGTTTTGAGAAACTGCAAGAAAGTTGTAATTATTGTGTTTTAAAGTCAGTTTGTATTGGACACGTTTCCGGCTGTAGGGAGTCAAAAACAACAAAAGTAAGATAAACAGCTGAGTCAGGGTTTATTTGAAAAAGGTGTCAAATTGTAGGTTTTTCTCATATATTTCAAAATGCATATTAAATATGTATAGAAGTGTAGCTAAGACACTAACATGACATCTGAATGCTGTGTTGAAATGAAATGAAAAATACTTTATTTAATCCCAGAAGGGAAATTCAATAAAATCAAAATCAAATCAAAGTATTGTCCTGTGTCTTGTGTTTGAGAAGGAACCGCAACTTCTCAGTTGGATTTCAGGCAGGTGAGGAAAAGAATCTGATCCTTTTAATCCAATAAGGCCTTTGCTAGCTACCCATATGCATATGATTGAGCATTCTGCTGCATAAAGGTCCTATTAAAAGATGTGGACTTCTTCCTACCATCTACAAAACTGGCAGCAGCTTTAGGATTTGATCTTCAACCCAAAAACTAGCTCATCCTTCATGGCTGTAGCACCGATAAGAATCCCTCCTCCACTTTAAATCAAAGTAATTCCTTGTGTCCATTACAGTTGCAGCCATTGGCTCATCCATCTCCACCAACAAGAGTGACTCTCATGTGGCCATAAAACCTAAAATCTATTCGGGTGCAGTCGTGTTTCCATCTCTACCTTGGCTATACGTCACTTGACACCTTGTGCTTTTGGACACTTCAGGTAGGTTACATGTGTGGAGCAGGGAGGCACTGGAGGATCACTGTGTCCTGGAAACTTCACAATTTACTCTTTTCGAGTCTTTTTAGGTTAATTTGCATCTTTTCTGTTAACCCGCCTACAAACTGTACATAAAAGGCGGCCGAACGCGATGGTTTGTGAACAACCATTTTCAAGCCTGGAGTTTGGAAAATGACCATCACCTTCTTGATCTTTTGAAAAAAACGTAACCTGTGATACTTTAGCCATCCGTCAATCACCAGGAGGCCAAGTCCCAGAACCTACTTTATCATCTATTGTAGTTAAATGGGACCCATAATTTACTAAGTTAACCTCTTGCAGTATTCAGAAAGTCTTGAAGCTACCAACTGAGACCATAAACAAATTTGGAAAATGTTTTATTGCCGTAACTACTCAAATAAGAAGTAAGATCATTTTCTCATAAACTCTTACATAACTGGACTTCCTGTTACAATCGCAGGAGTCGCCCCCTGCTGGCAGTTAGCAAAAATGCAGGTTTACCTTGGCTTCGCTTTTTGGATCCGGAGGATACATCCATCTTTTAAATGCAGTTTATGGTCACCTCAGTGGTTCAAGACTGTTGCATCTATCTGCATTTTATGATTTTTGACATTTCAGCGTCTTTTAAACCTTGTTTTAATTGTGCACGCCTCAATACAAAGTGATAATCATTAGAGGTCACACTTACCCTCACTACAAACACACATACCACCTGAAAATTAATAAATCCAATATCTGTATGGCTGTGAGTTGGAAAATAAGGTCATTATACTACCATGCCTTATAATTGTGCCTTTCATGCAATGCTGATTCTCTGTTGAAGTGTACCACACAGTTTATGGTTGAGGTGAAGAGTACACCTTTTACAGTTCCTGCGAGTGTGGGCAGAGCAGTGTATGTGAATGGAAAAATGGCCTGTGAATGAGCGAATGCATTCGTTCTCCGAGCTATTAGCAAACCAAGGACACAGTTGTGAAGGCGCACATAGTCTCATTCAAATGCTGGAAAAATTAGCCGCAGGACAAAGCGTACAAATTGCGCAGAGAATGGAGAGGGACATGGGCGAGTCGATGGGGTAAAGAGTGACATGCAACGTTCCGGTGCCTTCTTTACAAAGGAACACAAACAACATATAGTAATCTGTGTTTGTGCATCAAGAACTTGCTCGAAACCACCTGAGAGACGCATGGGGGTTACTGTGGCTGCAAGCCAGTAAGGTGGCCTTAATGTGGAGGGAGTTGTCAGGCAGCCTTTTCACCTGTGTGAGCATGTAGACCTAGCACACTCTACTGGTGTACCAAGAGACCAGACATAATATCAGAGCAAGTCGTGCTCATCAAATACACTTAAAATCTGATTTATTGTCATTTTTTTGCAAAGCCACTCAATTCAGAATACATAAAAGTGCTGTTAACAATGTCAAAATGGGGAGAAAGAGTTGAAAAATCCTAACGGTTCGCCGTCGCTGCTTGAGTCAGCTGAAATCGCGTCGCTCTAAAACCCTTTTTGGCACCGCACCCAGAAGTGAGGAAGGTAAGAGCAAGTTATGATCTCATGCTGACCATCCTAGTTGTCACAGCAACCCTTGTCGTGTGCGCCGCGTACTTGTGTGCGCGGCGGTGTTAATAAAAAAAATCCAACAGATGAGCCCACGGGCGACTAGTGAGATCATTATGGTGATTGCTTCTCAAAAGAGACGCCTCCCTCAGGACAGCGCGAGTGGCATCAACATCTTTTCCCAGAAATATTGCACTGCTGTTGAGTCCAGGTTGGGAGCAATCGAGCAGCTCCCCCCCCTGAAGAAGACGCTTCCTGCCTCTCTGCTGATGCTTTAATAACCTCCACAGTAATGTCATTAGCAAATTAGCATCTATTGTTTCCCGCGGGCTTCTGTGTGCAATGAAGCTAGATTCCATCCCCGGCAAGAGCCCTGTTGTTTGGGAACCAGTGCCAGCAAAGGTGATGTGTTGAGAGAAAAACAAGGGGACGGAAATAACTGTTGCGCTCCAGCCATGAATGCCATACCAATTACGGAATAACAGAGACAGAGGGAGGAGGAGGAGGAGGAGGAGGAAAGAAATAAAAAAACAAAACTGGGGACACTGTTTGTTTGACTAGGTCTTGAGGTGGAAATTACATGCATGCTTTGTTTTAGGTAGTCACTTCTGAATTTTACCTCCGGAGTTGTGGAGCTTTTGTTTTGACTTTGTCATAAGAGGACTGCAGTGAAACATCTGTGGGGGTAATGACATCCTGGAGTGTCGAGAGAGAGAGAGAGAAAAAAAAAAGAGAATGGAAAAGGAAAGAGAGAGAAAACAAGAGGAGAGTCACCAGACAGCATCCTTTTGTTACAGAGGGAAGGCTATGGGACCGATCACCCATGTGTGAACGGAATACCGCACCGACAAATAGGAGCGGCAAAACGTTCCCGGGTGTGATGGAGGGAAAATGTAGAGACCTGAAGTTTTTTGCACTGCATCTCATTAGTTTAGTAATGTGCTTGTGCAAAGAGCCGCTCTGACGCCTTGAGCTAAAAATACAGAAGAATCCTTGTGGTTCTGCGGTTCGTGGAAAATTTATCTCGCCCTCTGTCCGTCCATCTCTCTGGTCTCCCACAACCGAAACCCATCAAGCCACCCGGCTGGTGTTTGGCTTTCTGGTCGACGTCCATCTGTCTCCTCTCGGCTTTGTACGACGGAGCAGCCATCAGGAGGATTCAGCAGGGGGTGACAAGCCATACTATTTCAGTCCTCGGTCTGCACGTCGGAAAACTTTTGAACCGAAAGTTGAAAACCGCTCAGCTTTTCTTTGGGAACTGCAGTCACATGCAACCGAACTGGAGTGTGTCTGAACCGAGGCGTTAAATGGCAGCGATTTTTATTATTTACTATGATCCTGCAAAGGGTTTTTGTAGTGCAACTCGGACGGCAGAGCAGGGCTGACACAAAGGCCCAATCGAAGAGTGCATTTTTCAGGTTTCCCAACTTTCCACGACATTTTCTGTCAATCACGACGCAAACTAACAACCTCCCAGACGTGGAGGCTGCATTTAAAACATACAGTCCTGCGCAAAACTTTTTAGGCGCTGCAGATGTCCGGATTCGTATCCATAGGGGAGGCTTCTGTTAAGTCCCAGTTTCATTGTGCAGCAGGACAGTAAGTCCGAATGTACAGTCGGGGTCATAAAGTGCCATCTTCAGCCACACACACACACAAAAAAAAAGAACAAGGAGTCCTGCAACAGATGGTATAGCCCCCACAGAGCCCTGATCTCTATACCATGGAGTCAGTGTGGGATTACAAGAAGAGACAGAAGACACTGAGGCAGACTGAATCCACAGAAGAACTGTGGCAAGTTCAACAACCTGCCTGCCAAGTACCTTGAAAAAGCTGTGCGCGAGTGTGCCGAGGAGAACCGGTGCGGGTTTAAAGGTAACGGGTGCTTAAGACAAATATTGATCTGATTTAGGTTTATTTCACTTTGTGGTGGAGTTCCTTAACTCTCTGAACTCCGAGTAGAGAGAACTCAAAAAGCTCTTCTGTGCACCGTAAATCATAAACAAAAAGTCTAATTTCGCAGATTATTTGTCTTAAAAAAATTATTTAAAAAAAAAAAAAAAAAATTCCAAGTGCTCACAGGTGGAAAGAAAATGGCTCCTCTACATACTACCGTAATCTCCAGACTATAGGCCGCTACTTTTTTCACACCCTTTGGACACTGCGGCTTAAACAATGACGCGACTAATTTATGGATTTTTACGAATTTGTCTCGAGATGAAGAGTGACGTTCAGAGCGACAACGAAAGAGAGACTGAGGAAGTGTGTGACCAAGTAATTCTGAGGCTGTTCGATACTGAAGAAGACGACTTTAGTGGTTTTAGTGCAGGAGGAAGATGAAGATAGTGATCAATGACTTTTCCTGGTAGGCGACTGTATTTTTTATTTTTTTTAACCAGCCGTGTTACAGGCTTGGAATAAAGCATCTACATATTTGTGTATGTTACTGGTATGTATTTAATTAAAAGTTTAAAAAATCTTTCTGTGTAAATGTCTCATGTTACAACGTGGACACCTGCAGCTTATAGACAAGTGCCGCCTGTATATGTTTTTTTTTTCTTTTTAAAGTTAGTGGATGCGGCTTATATTCAGGTGCTCAATAGTCCAAAAATTATACATATTTCAGCAACTACATTTTTACAGAAAGCCGTTTCACCATGCTGAATGTATCTTCCAACGACCTTCTGACATCTTGCTCCTCTGTATACTGTTTCTAAACCATGCCGCATTCGTTTTACTGCTCAAATATGTTTTATTTTTTTCTCTGAATCTCTCTAATTTGTTACCAACTCATACCGTCTTCTGTTCTGTTTAAACACAGCCTGCAGTTCAGCCGAATATTCGCAGAATTCGTGTTCGGAAAACAAGTTTGTTTTATTTTCATACTCGAGTCACTCGTGACTCCTGAGAATCCTGAGGAGTGCAGAATATCTAGTTTTTTTTTGCAGAGTCTCGTGCAAACAGTTTATTTTCGGTGCATTTTTTAGAGACTTGTAGAATACAGTTGATGGTAACATGACTCAGGGTCATCGTGGCTCTATATACACACGACTCTTCAAACAGTTGCCTGGTTGCCATTAGGAAGAAAAAAAAAAGTTTATCTTGAAAAAGGACAGATTTCTTTATCCCAATTATAATTTGAAGTGTGTAAATCTGCACTCTTTGTCCGTTTTAGAGGTGAAGAAAGTGATTTCATTCGGTTTCATTCCTCTTTAAATCCTTGTTTTCTCGCATAAGCCGCAAAGCTCACACTCACCTCCATCTGATTCGAAAGTCTGAAGTCTTTTACTTTTAAGTAGAACACAGAGTATAGATCACATATCCCCATTTGGCCATCCTTACAGGCTTCTGCTGGACTTCACAACGTATTTTAAGATCTTGGTGATCACTGAAGTGTTGAATGGTTTAGCTCCTGTCTAGTTCTGCCTCTGAGGGTGAGTGTCCTTATTCCCCTTTAATCTGAGCTCCTGTGATACACTTTTTTTTATAGTTCTTATTATATTATGATATTAAAAAGAGTGATTTTCATTGGAGATAGGCCACAATTTAAGCTACAACTATTTTGCATCTGTTCAGAGACTGGATGCCAATTTTATTCCACAAATTGGATGTATTGTCTTTCAGGAAGTTTTCTTATAAGAACACCCAACTTTCCTCTCCACTGTTGTAGCCTTTGCTGATCAAAAAGAGATTTGTTTTTTTGCATTGCATGTGTTGATTGCTGTTTTTAACCCTCAAGGACCTTAAAACCCACCAGCAGCTTTAAAATGCTAGTTATCTAATAAAAGACTGTAATAAATTGCAAAAAGGACATCGTTTATCAGAAGCAGAAATTGTACAAACAGACCATTTACTTGCAGACAGTCCTTGAGCTAATCATGTGCAGTTTTGTCAGAAAAATCAACTAAAGCTAAACGTACAATTATGATATTTTATTAAATTCACTGTATTCTCATTTTAAAGTCCACCAAAAGTAAACTGCTTCCTTATGAGTCCACAAATCTGCCACAAACAGTCACGGGACACAAATTAAGCGACCGTTCAGCTTAACTGCAGGCTGTGTTTAAACAGCAGAGAGAGGAAAAGTTGACAAAAAGAGATTGAGAGCACAATAAAGCATAATTGATGAATTGAATGAATGCGGCAGGGCTCAAAAATAGCATACAGAGGAGCAAGTTGTCAGCAAGTTATTGGACGATACATTCAGCATGGTGAAATATCACAGTAGTGCTAAAAAAATAAAAGCATCATAGAGGTTGTAAAAAGCTAAATAGTAAAATATGCATTGGACGTGGAGCCACCATGTACTTTCTAATAATGGCAGCACCTGTGGGCTCTTAAAAATACATTGATTCCATTTTATTTTCAATTTCTGTGAATAAGTAATTGAAAGAAATCAACTTTATTTTTTTTGTTTTTCCCTGATTTATAACTGTGTGAAAGTGCAAAGAAGGCATTTTGGCGTCCTCTCTGCTTCCAGCCATGGCTGTGCTGTTGCCACAGAGCTGCAGGACTATACATCGCAGTGAGACATTCCCAGAAACTGGATGGATTAAATCAGTCTCGATCGTGTGCTTCAACAGAGGCTGCACTGCTCTTTACAGTGAGGACATTAGATTAGAATATGTTTTTTTTTTTTTTCTCCGTCCACAACCGAGAGAATCTGTCATCACACAAACAAAGACCTCAACATGATGACATTTAGCTCGATAACTCCTGTCGATGCTCACGGCCAGAGGACGACAGCAAAACCGAACCAAGGACGTTTCATCTTTCCACGTGGAAAACAAATACTCGGCACTCAAACACGACGGCCGGCCTCAAAGTATAGAAGAGACTCAGTAAATCTGACCGAGCACGGAGACAAATCAAGGCCAAACGTTCCCATTCAACTAGAATGAAATGCTGCAAATACAAAGCAAAAAGCTTGAAACACAACGATGCATTGTTGCTCTTGAACCCTGAGGAAAATAATACAAATGAATAAGTCATTATACAAAGAACTAATGATTAAAGTGCGTACATGGTGATAATCTTCCCCGGTTCTTTTGTGGTGAGGAGGTTTTGAAAGATTTAGTCCTGGAGTCTCTGATCTGGTTCCTCAAAGACGAGCGATTGTGATCAAACATGTTTGATAGATTTCGGTGTGTCGTGTCGCGTGTGGGAGTCGCCAACTGAATCTCAGACAAACAACCTCAGCAGCCAATTAGAAGCGAGCCTGCTGCTCCGCACTAGACGAGCTGCAAGTCGTTTAATTGATTCATAACATTTCTCGCCAAGATAAATGCAAATAGTGATTCATTCATCAATTATTCATGCCTGCTGATCTCACACACACACACACACACACACACACTCGCAAACAATAGCAGGTGTCCCGCTCAAGACTGGCAAACCGCAATGTTCCACACCTCCAGTTCATTTTCCAAAATATGCGAGCCACGCTCAGGCTGTTTTCGCTGCCACGGCTTCATCCAGATCTTCTTTTTTTTTTTTCTTCTCGGGCTTATTGTTTCGTCTTCGTGCACATCAGCGTACGCACAATAAGCAGCTCGTCGAAAGTATTGCAGGATAAAGCGAGATTTTGTGAGATCTCAGGTTTCTGGAGCTGGCTGGGCCTCGCAGTCGCGCAACGGTGTCGCGGCGCTGCCAGAACATGCAACGTGTGGGTTTGAGCGAATAAAAGAGGCAGCGCCACAGATCAGGATACGAAAATCTCATCTAGCGTGTCTGCGGCTTAGTGGTGTGGCTGGAAAATAAAAGACGCACAGGCCGCCGCAAACGTAGAACTACTGGAATCAAAGGGCAGGAATCAAAGTAGAGCAAATTCACATTCATGTGCATTGTGAATATTTGGTGGATTTAAAGGAGTCTGCATGACGTCAGGTTCCTCTGCATGTAGACGAATCTGTGCAATATCTAAGTAAGTGTTTTCTACTCATGACAGAACAGTCATGATCAGTACAAACAGTAAAATCTGTACAATATCAGTATTCTCTACTCACAAAAGAATCTACTCATGAAAGAACCGGCACGTTCCATTCACAGAAGAACTTGTGCAACATCAATAAAACCTGTACAATAGCAATATTTTTTACCAATGAAGGATCCTGTGCAATATCAATAGAACCTGTGCAAAATCAGTATTATCCATTTATGACAGAACCTGCACAGTAGCGGTATTTTCCACTCAAGGCAGAACCTGTGCAACATCAATATTTTGCCCTCATGGAAGATCCAGTGCAACACCAACAAAATCTGCACAAAATCAGGGTTTTCTACTAATGAGAGAACCTGTGCAACATCAATACAACCCATGCAAAATCAGTATTATCCATTTATGAATGAACCTGTGCAGCATCAGCAGAATCTGTGCAAAAATCTGTAATTGCTATTTATGACAGAACCTGTGCAACATCAATAAAACCTGTACAATAGCAATATTTTCTACTAATGGTGGATCCTGTGCAATATCACTATTATCCATTTATGAAAGAACCTGTGCAGTATGAACAGAACCTGTACAACAGCAGTATTTTCTACTCACAGCAGAACCTGTGAAATATCAATATTTTGCCCTCATGGAAGATCCAGTGCAATATTAAACAGGATCTGCACAAAATCAGTGTTTTCTACTAATGAAAGAACCTGTGCAGCATAAATACAACCTGTGCAAAATCAGTATTATGCATTTATGAAAGAACCTGTGCAGTATCGACAGAATCTGTGCAAAAATGTGTAATTGCTATTTATTACAGAACCTGTGCAACATCAATAAAACCTGCTCAACAGCAATATTTTCTACTCAAGGCAGAACCTGTGCAACATCAATATTTTGCGCTCATGGAGGATCCTGTGGGATATTAAACGGAATCTGCACAAAATCAGTGTTTTCTGCTAATAAAAGAACCTGCGCAGTATCGACAGAATCTGTGCAAAAATCAGTGTTTTCTACTTAAGACAGAACCTGTGCAGCATCATTAGAGCCCGTTCTTTACTCACGAAGGAATCTACTCATGAAAGAACCTGTACAATATCAGTACTTTTGATTCACAGAAGAACTTGTGCAACATCAATATCACCTCTACAATGGCGATATTTTCTACTAATGGAGGATCCTGTGCAGAATCAGTATTATCCATTTGTGGAAGAACCTGTGCGACATCAACACAACCTGTACAATATCAGTGTTTTCGATTCAAGAAAGAATTTGTGCAACATCATTAGAACCTGCACAATATCATCTGTGTGTTCTACTCATTCTCCACAGTGTCTATATTTTCTACATGAAGAAGAATCTGCACAGCACCAACAGTTCTTAAGTGTATTTCTTGTTGTTGTTGTTTTTTTTTTTAACTGATGTTTTCTATGTTTTTTGCACTCTCCCCTTCGCTACTGTAACACCGCACACTTCCCCGCTGTGGGATCAATAAAGTCTTATCTTAATCTTATCTTATATTTTGTCAGTTACCTCGCTGTTGAAAAGCAGTCTACCAAAGAGCTGCCTGGCCTCATCCAAGCCTCCTTCCAAATACACGGCACCTGAAAGGGAAAAACAACACAGTAAAGATGAATGAATACAAATCCAACACAGTGCAGCTTGTTCAGGAGTGTGTGTGTGTGTGTGTTGGTGGAAATCGTACAGGATACTCTCCATAGCATGTGAAATTATCACCCAACCAACACAGACTTGGTGTGAAAAGCAGCAAAGCACCAGTGCATTGATGGTGTAAAAGAAAAAAAAAAAAAATTCTAGCAATTCTGAGGCAATTTCAGACTTCTCTCCTAATGGAAAACTTAAAATTAATTGAACTCGGCAATGAGTTATAATTGCTTTATTAAAAGTAGGAGTGCATTTTTATTGCTTTTTGACGGTGAAATGACCTCGGGCTTCCCGTGCAGATCCACCTCCTGCTCGTCGGGAGAGCAAAAGAAGGAGGAGGAGGAAGGAGAAAGGAAGGAAGGGTTGGTCGCGTCACCACAATGACGATGGAAGTGGCTAAGGTCACGGCAACCTTAAACCTGTGTCGCACTCTCAGTTATGAAAAGACTTGACAAACACATGCAAGCCCACATAAGTACTTCGTGTTCGAGCCCATTCAGCGACGGTGTGGACAAAAGTATAACGTCCTCTTTGTCACCCGCCTACACACACGGACATGACTTATCCGTGCAGATGTCCGCTGAATCCAACTTCAGTTGCGAGGGGGAATACATTTTTTATCTTTTTTTTTTTTTTTGTACAACATGTGCACACGCCGACACACAAAAGAAACAGGACAAAGGAAGAAATTTGATAGAAGATTGGTCCCAGAACGAGGAAGGCTGCTGTCACAGCAAGCAAAGAACAAGACAAGTATTCCAAATTTCCCTCTCTATGGGAATGATATGCAGCCTCTCCAGCTCATTCTGCTGCAGCAGTCGGCTCCTTTTCACAAGTCAACACTCCTTTGTGCGTTGTGTTGTTTTGCTCTTCCACTGTTTCTACGAAAATCAGTGGAACTATCATCGTGCCTTTAAGCTGCATACAACTTCCAACCATCACACTTAGGGTGGCTCATTCAATTTAGAAAGCAATAACCACCTGGCAAATTGGGTATACAATCGTGCGGCGGTTTTTATTATGTGCATAAATGAGCCGGTGGAAATGGGGCGCGGTGCGGTCGCAAGTCTAAATGCGCAAACTGCTTTCATGGACTACATCAAAAACATATGAGGGATTCATCATCTGGGGAGGGAAACTGCTTTCAGATGGCTAACAGGCCATTTACACACATACGCGCACGCACACAGCGAGGATGCAGCCTACATAAGCGAAACCATAAAGAAACACAAACAAACCACCTCGCACAAAGACAAACACGAATGCACTCCCACTCTATCTGCCTTTCATGCCCTTTACTTCTAAACAGAACGGGAAATTACTCACAGCCGTTGCCCAAATGTTCGTAAAATTTGATTAAGCCTGACAACTTTGTCTCACCCAGCAGCCACTTTGGCAAGTAACAGACCCTCATTCATTTGGAGGCCTCTTTACTAATACAAAAATCCAGTTGAGTGGCGAAATAATGAAAGTCGCTTGTAAACGTTGGAGGGCAGCAGCCACCGCGGCCATTAGACTAAAAGTAATTTCCTGCATTGCTTACGACTGTTCAAAATCCGAAACACAATACGGTTATAAATCAATACCTATGAATGCTACGGCCTTCTTCGAGTCCGCCGACACGGCGAGCCACGAAACCGCTCGCAGATGTGCATCAGTGAGTAAACGCCTGTAATCTTGGCATGACGGGGCGAACGTCTCGCTGAGGCTGACCGCAGGAGGCTCTCGAGACGGGAGCGGTTCTGCGCAGGATGTTTCCCGCTAAGCATCAGCGCTGAGATTTGTGGTTTTATCATAATGTGGACCTCAGTTCTAGACGGAGCAGATGTTTCCTCTGGAGACCAGCTGTGGGAGGCTCAGAACTCCCGCTTAAGCGCAACTCTTGAACGTCTTTCAACTACTGTATCGCTCATAATGCATTCATGTGTGTGATCACTGGGGGAGTGGGTGGGGCTGGGAGGCGGCTTTTCTCTTCTTTTTTATGTTCTGATGACACAGCAGATTTGGAAAAGTTCCCCCCAAATGGAGGCCTCAAAGTGGCTGCAATTCAAAGTTTTTGCTTCTTATTAGATTTTTTAAAACTTCTTCCAAGACGAAGGAGAATGTGGGGGTAAGCAGGGAGAAACCAGGAGAGCCGCCAGGGATTTAAAAAGGTATTAAAAATCTCAAAGCAACACCTTTGGTGTCAATCAAAGGGCCCGTGGATGAAGAAACCAAGATATGCAGTTAAGTCTAGCGAGAACATTCTTGACAAGGAGGCTGTCCGTGCAAAAAGTGTGCCCCAAAGCAATCCAATCAAACGCACAACTTGCCGCGATCATTAAACGGAGATCTGTGCTTCGCAGTCCATCCCATCAGCCTGCAAAGTTGCAGCTGACGCCCTGAATACACACTCGGCCCACAAAGACGCCCAGCCGGCTCAACTGGCAATTATATGCTAGCAACTCTCCACAGCTCATCTTGCAGTAGCGTCATGCCCTGGCCAAATCACTCTGCAGTCTCCGAGCTCCGGCACATTCGGCCCGCCGAGTTGTCGACCCTGCCAGCGCAGGAGGCCCACAAGTGAGGCGCACCTGCTCAGAATATACATGAAAAATTTGCGCTGGATTTGCACAAAGGAACACCGCGATCCATCAGCTCACACAAAACCTAATAACAGTGATCAGAGGCTGGAGTTCAACAGCATCTCATTGGATCTGAATATAGTATAAAATCACGTCGTTGTTTTTTTCCATAAATCTCTTTTTGAATGTTTGAAATTTTTAGAAAACCAACTTGACAAATAACTCGGTGTTTGAGGCCTCGGAGGTCAGCGCGCTGAGACGACAGACCGACTGATAAATTAAAAATGTCACCGCGCAAACTTGATGCACATCAGGAGAGAAAACTCCAGGCAAGTTTTCATCCAGCGCTGCGTAGAGAATATCAGTCATGGCCAGAGAAGGCCAGGCCCTAATGAATCTCCACATCTGTCACAAGTCTAATTCAGACAGCCATGCCGACTGTACAGTGTTATGTTTAGGAATAGAATTCCAATGTCTGTGGGCTTTCAGTGACCAATAAAAACCCAGAGTCAGGGGCATATGAAACACCAGCGGCTGACAGTCACATTAATAACCTAGAATGAATTATTCAAAAACGCTCAGGCTCTAATCCATCAAATAATATATTAAGCCGCTCCCTCTCGGCTCAAAGGGGGCTGAAGCGGCAGACGGACACAGAAAAGCAACACATTAAAGGCGGGAAAAAAAATAAATAAAACAAACAAAAAAAACAAAAACATGAAAATAGAATTTGCGACAAAGGCAGGCTGAGTGCGTCGTAGCATCACACGTCTTAGTTTTCAAAAAAAATATATAAAAATGAGGCTCGGAGCGAAGGGGTGAGATGGAGAAACAAAAAAAAAAAAAAAAGAGAGAGAGAGAGAGAGAAACCCACTCCACCACTGCAATTAACAAAGGGAGCAGCACTCACTCAGTGAATACACCGGGTGCATTGTGTATGAATCTGATATTCAGCAAGTGAGAGATAATCCTTTCTCTCCGTTCTTTTAATAGGAAGAGCTTAGAGAGGGGCCTCACAAAGGTTCACCATCTGTATCCCCCATGGCTGCTGGCAGCGTATAATCCACAGATCAACTGTACAAGGAAATTAGGGCCATAAAAAAAACAGAGTGGGGCCCCTCTTTTCTTCTTCTTCTCTGGATCCTTTTTCAAACAGTTTTTTTTTTTGTCGGGCGGCGGGAGGAAGGAAGGAAGCGGCGTGGCTTATCAGCAACGAAGGACCTGAGAGGGAGACGGGAGGGCAACAGGCGTGCGAGAAGAGTTTCTATGAATAAGCGGAGAAAGTGGTTTCCTCTAAAGAGGTAAAGTGGGCAGGAGCTGAAGCAAAGAGGGAGAGGGTGAGGAGGAGGAGGAGAGAGGAGCAAAGGGGGGAGGAGGTGGTACAGAATGGGAGGGAGGCGCGCAGGCCAAAAGAGCCCAAATGAGAATGGCCCACTCCGGCAGAAGTTAATGACAGGGGATCAGAAAAGCAAGATTTCTATTCAACACTTTGAATTATTCAGGGTTGCAGGGCACCTATTTGCATTGCAGATGCCTTTGCTTTCCATTCCTCCGCAGCTCTTCTCTCCATTCTCCTCCTCTCTCTTCCCTTTTTTTTTTTTTTTTTTCCTCCTTCCTCTCTCTGTGTCTCGAGCAAGAGAATGGCCCTGCCTCAGGGTTAGGAGATAGACACATTCTCGGCTCGGCGCAGAGAAAGCTTCGCCCATGCAAAGCAGGAGATTATCTGCCATTTCCAACACAGCCCAGGTTCAACGGTCACCGCGGCAGAGAAACAAATAAAACAAAGGTCAGAAAACATGCATAGTAAGCCGTTAAAGCTATCTGCCGGGGCCTTGGAAATATTATGAGCGTGTCATATTCCATCACAGCTTTCGAAAAAGGAGACGGGGAGGGGGGAAGCGTACGGAAAGGAAGCCGTTCGAATTCAGTGGAGGTTGTTAAAAAGAGAGGAGGAAAGAAAAAAAAAGATGTTAAAAAAAAAAATCAATAAATGATGGTAACTTGAGACAACAAGGCAGCGACACATCTGCACGTCTGGCGGTTTGACGTCTCTGTCGCGGGCGAAAGTGACGGCGTAGCATCCCAAATGTGCGAGCGAGTTGGAGAGGAAGCGCTCGGCTCGGCGGAGGGGGGAGTCGCAAAGGGCTGCAGGAGGGAGGGAAGGAAGGAAAGAAGGGAGGAAGGGAGGAAGGAAGGAAGGGAGGAGGCGGAGATGACAGAGTGACAGCATGACTCATCATCTGTGTGGCACATCTTTCACCTAATAACACCCAAACTCTGGATCACAGGGGGGGGAGAACAGAGAGAGACGGAGGCACGCAAAGGGACATAAAGAGTAAGTCGGAGACAGGGGAGGGTGGAGACAGATAGACTGCTCGACAACAAGGTCTTAAAGGAGGCGTTTGAGCTAAAAAAACCCGAAATGAAGATGACAAAAGGCTCGGTGAGAGAAGAGAGGCAACATCAGACGGCATTCTCGATGCAAGCGACTTTGAGTGTCTTGGATTTGTGTGTACGTACCCCTCAGCATGTGTCTGCGCCGGAGCTGGGAAGTGGAGAGGAGGAGGAGGAGGAGGAGGAGGGTGATATTTTTGAATCCAAAAAACCCATCACCACGGGGTGCTCTCTGACAGCAAATTTTCTCACAGGTTCCTTTGTAACAGGAACCCTGTTTATTCATCACTTTTATTAAGTTGAAATGTGAGATAGGAGGAGGAGGGAGTGCTAGAGAGCGGTGTCGTGGCCTCGGATGTGCGCCGCAATGAGGCGGCGACAGCCACAGGACAGAATAGATTACGACTTTGTCTCCGCCGATAATGAACCCGTTACAAGTATGGGGGCCCCGGGGCCAACAGGGGGCCGCGGTGCCAGTCAGCACTTTCCCCCCGCTGCCGCCGCTCGTCGTGCGCTGCTGCTGCTGCTGCTGTTTTTTTTTTTTTTTTTTTCTGGCGAGGAGGGAGGGAGGGAGGAGGCGAGGAAGATCTCTTTAAAGCCACCCACTTTCTGTATCTATCATCGGGGGAGCGTGGAGATGGCTGAACTGGTTCAATCAAGATGGTGATAAGATGAGGAAAGCTGCCGACTCTGCAGCTCTCCAGGAGTGAAGCTTAGCCACGGGGTTGGATGAAGAGAGGGTCCCCGCCGAAGAGACTTTTTTTTTCTCCCTCCTATATTTTGAGTGTGTGGTTTCCAGCTGCAGGATCCTAATCACTGCACAAACCGAGCTGCGAGCGAGACGAACAGCGAGCTTGTGTATGTGTTTGGTGGGCAAAGCAGAGCGGGGCTCGGGGGGATTGCCTGTCCAGCCAGAGGTCAAACGACGTCTCTGGAGATCGATAAAGCTGCGTAATGCTTCCAGAGGCCTAATGGGGGATCCAGCGCAGCTATTTACGCAGCTTAACCCGCACCCGAGCCCGAATTACACCGTGAAGAGATTCCATTTAAGTCGGCAGGTGATTTAAACACATTAAAAGCAATGAAAATATCTATAAACTGCAAAGTCCACTTGACTAAAACTAGAGCATTAAACCAAACCCCCACCCCCCCTGCTGTGTTTATAAGAACAGAGAGACGGTATTTGTTTTCAGCGTATGTAAATCTAGCCTTTTAGGAATAGATTTACATATTTAGTTCACTCAAAATGCATCCCTGTTTTGTGTTTTTTTTTTGTTTTCGACTGTCGTCCCCGCTTCTATCTGGGCCTCGGCGGGGGGGAATCTCACCGATGAGAGCCTCGAAGCAGTTGGCCATGGCGTGTCGCAAGTCCGATTCCCGGCACAGATCTGGTCCGTGAGCGTAGAGCATGAAGCGGTCCAACTCCAGCTTCTGTTAAAAAAAAAAAAAGACAAACACACTGATATCAGTCCACCTCAGTCACAGATAAAGAGAAGCAATTTTTTCTCCTTTTTTGGGGAGTATAGCACATTTTCATAGGCTCTCTACGGAAAACCGGCGTTAAATGTTGCAACAAAAAAAAAACTCGAGGGAAACGAAAAAGATTGCCTGACCTTGCTGGAAAAGGTTCTACTTCATGGCACTGACAGATGTGCTCATGTGTTGTCCAGCTGTGGCGTGATGCACTAAGCCGGCGACGGGGAGGACGGCGTTCACACATGTGCACACGACATAACACACAAACACACACACACACACACAGGCAGGGACACGCGAGATAATCCCAAGATAAAATGTGGAATAGCGCAGCGGTGACCTTCATTCGCGCTGAAAAGTAGCTCTTTCACTTGTAAGCTACTTTTCACAATAGCGCACGTTACAGCGCCGCGAACGTGCACGACGGGAGGAACGAGCTTCGAGCTGCAGCATCCGGAGCTGACACTCATCACTGGGACTTTAAACACAGTTAAGCCCAAAAGTACTCCTATTAAAAGCCACATTTTAAATCAACAGTGAATTTTTTTATTTGACCAAAGTGCATTTTCTGGCTGGAAATGATTGAAACAAGTGCTAAAAGATGATAAGATAATATTTTAGTGATTTTAATGATGGATTTTTAACTATTTCTATGTTTAAAAAATGTACAAAATTCTTCTTTTCATTCTCAGTAATTGATAGAAAACCATTTATTTGCCGTCACATCAATCAATCAGTTTCCTGCATGTCTTCGCTGGGATTTGGGATGACCAATGGGATGACCAATTTTGTTGCAAATCACAATCACAATGAAGATATCTACTTTATTCTCCAAGCCTTAGACGTCGAAAGATTCTTCGCCATCACTCTGGTCTTCAGTTCCTCCACAGATGCTCTAAAGGATTCGGGTCTGGACTCTAAAATGCTTAAATTCCTTTCATTTAACCATTTCTTGACCACTTTGGTTGCTTATTTCTAATTATTGATTTGTTTGAAGGAACAATGCTGCCTAAAGCCAAGAGTTTTCTGCAGACTTCCTGAAGTTTTCCTCCAGAATCTTGATGTCATCCCGTTGTTTACCAAAAAAAAAAGCCGTCTAATGCGTCACGTTCCAACCATCATTCTTGACTTTGGGGACAGAGTTCTTGAGGTTGAACTCGTCTCCTTTCCTTTTTCGAATCAAAAGCCCCGTCCCTTTGTCCAAACAACTCCATTTTCATCTCATCCGGCCGCTGAATTGGTGACCGATTGCTTTCCTCTTTGTCCGGGGGAGCTTTTGGGGCGTCTGTCTCGGACAAGTGGAGTCCTAATTGGTTGGCGTTGATGAAAACCAGGCCTCTTCAGTGTCTGATTGACATGTTGGGTCCAGAATTGCTCGGATTCATTAGTATGGTCTTGGGGCTGAGCCTTGGGTTCTTTTCGACCAATTACGCCGGTTGAGGGGTCGCTTTCGTCGTCCTAGCATGCCCTTTGAGATTCTACAGCGTGGAACTCCTTGTACTTCCTGATTATACTTCCCATTGTGGCCACTGGTACTTGAAAACACTTGATGCAGCTTTATGGCTTCCTCCGTTTTGTGAGCAGCCACAATGTGTTCTCTCTCACTGATGAACGCTGAACAGCCAGCTTACTAAGCGTTTTGATTGACTTGTGATTGACTAGTAACGGACTAGAGAACTACGGCACCAGCTGTTCTAAATGTTCTAAATTTCTAAAGTGTACAAACACACAGTTCAAATTACCAGAAACATTCAGAATGATATAGAAGCTGCATTTCTTTCAAAAGTTTGGAAGGTTTTTACAGCAAAAACAGTTCTACAAACAGCTAAAATTCACTATTAACGTCTAAATTAGTGCCTTTTGTCACTTGTTTATGTCATTTCCAGTCCAAATAAACGCATTAATCGAATAAAAAATAACTATAAATCAAAATATGGCTCAATTCATCCTAATTAAATAAACAGTAAATCTATTTATAAAGGCTTAATCCAGTACAGTGTTGTGTGTCTACTTGGATGTAACTTCCCTGATGTAATATAGTCATTAACCAACAGGATTACTAAAGTGCTGGATGCTTCTAGGGTTTTCTTCATTCTACTTCCAATACTGCATTGACATTTTCTTAATTGTTTTGGAAGTTTTTTTTCTTGTCGTTAAACTTTGGTTGATCCAAGAGCAAGTTGGCGAAGGCCTTAAAAAAAAGCAAATAAACTTTGGTGAAGGCTCAAAAGATTTGCCTAAAAACACTGGAGCTCGACTTTTATGTTGGTTGAAACTGTGTGTGAGAATAAATTAGGGCATCAAAAATAATAATCTGCATAAGCTGCATTAAATGTAAATCAGTGCTGCAATGTGTGGGACTGTGGGTCAGCGAAACTTTCTGCAACTATTTCTCTGAGCCAAGCCAAAATTAGCCCAACTTGACTTTACTGGCAAAGCACCACAGACGAATACCCAACAAAAAACAGTCAGGGTGCTATTTAATTATGGCTGATAACTGCTGGTGGTATCCCACCCCCCGTGACTGCACACACACACAAATTAAATCACAATTCATAAATACTCCAACTCAGAGGGAACCCGTTCTGACTTTTAAGCCTTCCGAGTGAAGTGGTGGATTGTGCCGTCGCTCGCTGAAGATATTTTTTGAAAGATAATTGCGAGTGTTCTTGAGCAGACGGCTTTAGAGGAGCCCTGGTAAACAACTTGGCAACGCTGAACACTGTATCACACTCACTTTACCGTGAGCGGCAAATTGAAACAAGCCAAACTGCTACACAGCACTAATGCAGATTCGGGCGGCTGCATCTTTGTATTCAGCGGGGAGCGACATGAAAGATTGAAGTTTTTAATTGCTTTCTCCACATCACGGGACGATTATTGTTGTGTTCTTTACAAACGTGCCAGTGAGTGCGGCTTGGCTCTACGACGCTGCCAGCGAGAGGGAGAAGGAGGGAAGCGAAGGGGGCCTAGTGATAACAGGAACTGGAGAGTGTTTCAGGAAGACCTCTAGGGGCCCACTGGGACCCCAGCCGCACTAGTCTAGTCCTCAAAACAACAACCTTTTAACTCCAATTACAAACCTGAGGGGGCAAGAAAAAAAAAAGAAAATACGGGTAAGGATGGCAGCGAGACAAAATTACTCTTTTCCCCTGTGCCCACTTATAAAGAAGCAAAGTCATAACGGCAAAGACAGGAAACAATAACACCGTCTCAAACATGTTCTCCTGTCAGTTCGTACCGTTTCTTGACCTGCGCAGGAAGGACTTGTTATGAGTTGCTGGGGGCGTTTTTTTACCTTCGCTAGCATGGCCAGGTGCTGGTTCTGGACGATGGCGGTTCTGTAGGTGGCCAGGCCGCCCTCCTCCAGACTGGGGAAAAGGTAGTAGAGGTGGACGCTGTGGACGCAGAACACATCGAATACAGACTGGATGAAGAAGATTTCATAGTGTGTAAACATTTGTGATCCACGTTGGTTGGACATCTCATCTGAAACCTGCACGTCGCCTGAAAGTTACCCTTCGAACCAGCAAAAACAAGAATGTCGGCCTGGGTGATGAAATGACAGCGATATCTACCATCGGAACGCCCAAATTACACCATTTATCAGAACCAGAAACTGAAAAGAATCAGCAGCTTCTCATCTCTGCATCATCTCCGAATAGGTTTTTTTTTTTTACTAAAATATGAGCTTAAATCATGACATTTAATTAAAATCGCAATTAACAGCAATAAAAATTAATTGTACGATTTTTTTTTAATCACTCATCAAATGACACCATTTATTAGAACCAGAAACGAAGAAAACACGAAGAATCATCAGATTTTTTTCACTTTATAAATTGTTCTATGAGCTTGTTTTGAAGGTGCTTTTATTGCTCCCGTCTCATTTTTACTCACTATGGGTTCATTTTTACTGCAATATAACATAGCTTACACACTTAATAACATGAAGCCTCAGAGTTTCTGCAGGTTTCATGACGACAAAGTTGAAAGAGTTGTTTTTTGGGCCCTGTTGTCCACTTTAGGTCACATTTTTCCTCACTGTGGGTTCATTTTTCACTGCAGTATAAAGTCCTGCACCTCTATGGAAACAGCACAACCATAACTAGAGGTAGAGAGAACTCAAAAATGTATTTTCTTACCTTTTTGTTTGTTTCTATAATTACCTGCTATCTGTACTGATTAAACACTGGCTGCAGTTCAACCAAAAAAGCGGGACTGTTTGATGCAGCTGAGTCAGTTATAGCTTCTTAGTTGTGTTGACAAGTGCAGATTTTTGATGCTGTTTAACAGAATCTAGGGCAAATAGTTTATTTTTGGCAAATTTTTTAAATGAGATGTAAATTAAATGGATTTTAATTAAATATCTTGATATTAAAGCGCATATTTGGTTAATTTTTTCAATCAAAGTCACACATGATGAGCTCAAGAAGTGTTGGAAAGTCAAAAATCTAAAGAATTTTTCAGTTTTTACAGTTTCTAGCTCTGATAAATGAGGTGTTTTGAAGGTTTTTTCAAAATAAAATACCTTTAAAACCCATGAGGTCATTCTTTTATCCCCATTTATTTTCTGTTATGACTGAGAAGTTATTTATTTTAGTGTTTTTTCATGGGTAACATAGCACCTTGGTGAAATAAACCATTTTTTCTGCTAGCCTTCACAAGAGCACATCTTTAAAAACAAATCAATATTTATCGATTATTGAGCAATATCCCCCAGCCCTATGAGAAAGTCCAATCAGGACGAATGGGTCTACAACGGTGCAAAATGTACAGTCAGGTGGAAACTGTTGGACACTTGCTTTCACCTTGCATTAGCCAAATTCTTCAAGACCATCTAATTAATGTTCCAGAGATTTTCCAGCCTTTCCAGGTCCGTGTTGGAACCCAGAAATGGCCGCAGACGCTTCAGTGGTTCCACAGCTGGGTTCCGGGCGAGCAGGTTCCATTTTCATTACGGTCCAGTGTCTCCCTAACCGCGGCGTGTCATTTGATTTCATTTGAATTAAAACAGGCCATTTAATTCAGTCATTTCTAATCAATGCAAAGGGAGGAAAGCAGGTGGCGTTCTGTTTTCCAAATTCGCCAGAGGTCTATTTGTCAGGGTATTGTGATCTTAGTGTGAAAACAAAACACTTGGAATTAATAAAAACCACTCGCTGTAATGGAAAATAATTAGAGGGGAGACACTTGGTTTGCTAGTCAAAGTGTCAGTCAGACAAATGGGGCTAACTGGTGCAAAAAAACCCACCACTTTCCACTTAAATTTGATAGAAAATAACCTTTAGCCAACATAAAATAACTCTGCTTGTTATCCTCGTGTGTTCTGCGTCACCGATTCCTAAACTTTGCGGCTGGAAAAGTAAAGCAAACGGCTTCCAGTCGGCCTTTCCGATCATTTATAGTTAATAATTGTGACTAATTTAAGCACATACCTTAGCTTAAGTAACCCCTTCTGATGAAATATTTGCTTTTTCCTGTAGAAGGATCACAAATATTGCATGCCGACTTATGCTTTTACATCATCTGCTGACCCCTTTAGCAAAAAAAAAAAAAATAAAAAAAAAATCATCCAGTGGCTCCCCTCTGTTCAACACCAACTCCCTGTGTTGGGGGCTATTCAGATGTGCAAAATATTCTGTTGGCTGGACAGCAGAGGCACAGATAGCCTCCAAGGGCAGCGCGCACTGGAGGTGCACAAGGCAGTTGGCTGGATCTGCTGTACCCATTTAACTGGACAAGAGGCTGATAAATAATTCAGAGGGCCAGCGCGTAGGCCAAGCATGTCTCGTCAGACGCTAACAATCAAAGAAGGAAGGCAGAGATAGAAGAAAGAGGGGGGGAAGGAGAAGGAGAAGGAGGGAAAACATGCCCAGAGATATCCAGAGAAACAGAGGCTAACCGCCGTCTTTGGAACACTGTTTTTGTTGCATAAGGAGCCCAAGCAGTGTCCTGTGTACCCCGGTGTCAGTTCCTATTAAGGTTTAATCCTGTTCCTGAATGTTGTGGAAGTGGTAGCGCAGTAGTAGTAGTTGAAGTTATGCTGTCGGGCGAATGGAGAGTCTGATAAAAAAAATAAAAAAGTGCTCTCCACTCGCTGTAACCCGCATGTAAGCGAGTGAACACCTTTTTGTGGTGTGTGCTAGGCGCTTCCACCGGCGGTACTGTGAGCGTACGCAGGTGGGCAGCTACCTGAGATTAATAATAGCTATATATAATTAGCAGTGTGCTTAGGTAAGTGCCGGGCAGCAGCGGTCCGCGCTCACCTGGGAGTCAATAACACAGTCAGCATTCCAGACAGCAATTCCAGACAGCTAATTGCAAGTTGTCATGGAGAATTTCAGGCTGTTAAAATAAGGTGGGAGACGGGGGTGAGGGGGTAAAGCTGGAGAGGGGGGGAGGGGGGAGGTGGAGGGAGGATTACATCCCAGTTCCAATTACCAGTAAATCACTGTCTTGAATGAGTCGAAAGTATGGGAGAGGAGCGTGATTGTGACAGACGGGAGGAGGAGGAGGAGGAGGAGGAGGAGGATGGATGTAGACAATGAGAAGAAATGGAGGGAGAGGGGTGAGAGAAGGAGCGAAGGAGGGAGGTAGAGACGGGGAAAAAAAAAAAAAGGAAAGGAGAAAAAAGAAAAAGGCCGATAGTGTTGCAGTCGGCTTCAATTAGTGCTCGCGTCTATCAAAGATGCGCTTTCTCACCTGGTGAGGAACTCGACAACAGCATCGCCCAGGAACTCCAGTCTCTCGTTGTGATTGATCCTAGGGTAGTGTGGGAGGCAGGGAGGGAGGGAGGAGATGAGAGGACAGTTGAGGAAGTAGCAAGGAAGACAGACACACTCTGCTCACTTGATCGGCGCTCTGAGAATAACGGCGGCTCACGTTCAATAATAAGCAGTCGTTGCCCTTAAAATTAGCTCATTTCATTTCCCCTGAGATATCCCTTCCTTTCACAGTTAAAGTTAATTTTCTTGTCAGCGGGCCTGCCGGGTATATTAATCACAAGAATCGTCCCTTTGATTGCTCCTGTGGTCAGCGATAGCATGAACAGATATGTGCCGGCGGGCAGCCTACCTGGACGGGGAGGGGTCATCCTGCCCCAGACGAGACATGATGTTAATCAATGTGTTGATTCCTGAGAAAGAAAGAAAAATCCCCAGGGAGGAAAGGTTAGAGCCCACGACGGACACACTGGTCATTTGACAAGGACTGGAGATAGAGAGAGCAGAAACAAGACAGGGAGCGAGTAGCTGTGCCTCCATTACACTATTTTAAGCACAATTTTGAAGCATCGGATTTGAAATAGTTGAAATAATTGGGACTCAGTTGAGGTGGTTTAGGGACTTTTTTCGAATAAATCCCAACCAAACAAACCATTAACACACATGACTGATGTCTCGTCTTGGCCCTTCAGACAACATGAAACGCGGTCGATACCAGCCGACACCAAAGATTAATTACAACTTTCCCGATTTAAAACAACTCCCGAACACTTATCTCCATTTGTGTCTTGTAGATGCCAAAGTTTGGTTTGTCTTCTCTTCTTCTTTGAGGTTTTTTTTTGTTTTTTTTAGCAGCTGGCAAACAGCTGGTTTGGTTTCAGCTTCTTCTGCTCTGTTTGTTACACAGTTATGTGTATTATAACCTACACCGCCACCTTCTGGTGATGCTACGCAGCTGCATTGATTCGCTCCAAAGCAGTTAATGGAAACAAGCCAAATCATGTGGCTGCACTTTAGTAGTATTCTTCTATAAGGGTTAAAGAAATGCTTTCTTGTTTGTTTTTCTTCAAACCATTTACTTGGGCGCAGCTTAGCAAAAAAGTGCGGCTCCGGTGTTTGGGTGGAATTGTTGTGGCGGAGCAACTGCATGAAAGTGCACAATCCAAACCATCAGCAGAACCTGAAATATTATTAAATTGCCAGGTCCAAACCCGTAGTCTACATCTAGTAAGTCAGACTAACGGAAACAAGCCGAATTCGCGTTTTTCATTTCACAACAACTTCACTTCAGATTAGCTTTAAAATGAGACGGGAACACAGCTCGTGGAATAAAGAGACAAAAAAGAGCAGACATGATAGTAAAGACCCACCCTTCTTCCTCATGTACATGTGGTGGACCTTCCTGTCTCCGTATTTCGGCTGGCGGATGCCGCAGTTGGACAGCGAGTTGCGGGCATGATCGGGATTCATGCCAAAGTTGAGGTGGTGACTGGGGTGAGTCATGGCCAGCTAAGAGAGAGAATTAGCAAAAAGAGGTAACTTAAACACATAGTAAGTGATTTCTGCAGCTTTGGGGATTTAAATCAAGGCAAAAACACCCCATGTTTTATCTGCTAACATCTACTTCTGCTGGACAGCGTCAATCAAATTAGATGTTTTTGTAACATTTAAACAAAGTTGAGAAGTTGGATCACCAACAAGAAGTGTAAAAATGCAAGAAAATATTGGACTTACGCACATAAAAGTAGAACAAACATCATAGCAGGGCAAATTCCAGACTGGAATTGTAATGCTAGCCAAAAGAAAAGCTAAATTAAAGCATAAATAAAGACATTTAGGCGAAGTTTTGCGTTTGAAGTTTGTGTTATTCTGAATTTTGACACCAAAATGCTATCTCTATTGTTACTGCTGATCATTATCTGTATCGGCTGTGATAAAGCTGTATTGGTAACCTCCAATCATTCAGTAAGACCCATTGCGTGCCTCGTTCTCCTGTCAGTTTAATAGGCTATTATCCGTTCTTTCAGCAACAACGGAGGAAACCAGCGAACTCCAAACTGCTCCATTTGAAAGCATCTTTGATTCTGCACAACAGACGGCAAAATGGTGGACGAAACTGGCCAATTGTGTGAACTGGCAAACGCATTCCGGTCGCATTTTGTTCGTCATCAAACTAGCTCTGCAACACAGCTGAGGATTAGGACACACGGGTGGCTTTTGAACCGAGTAAACGACATGTTTCTTCACATCTGTTTGAACTTTATTATTTGCAAAAGCAACATCCAGCTAAAAAAAAACACCACCCGACAACCTGGTATGTTATTAGAGAAAGGCGTCTTGCCTGTGTGGCATTCTCTCTCTCGTTCCACCTCTTCACATCTGCTTTCCAGCACCCATTCAGACGCTAAAATAAAAGCCACTAATTCCCATTAGCAGTCTCATTTACCTAATTTTCACACTTCTTCAGATGTAGTCGAAACGCAAACAGGAAAAGCACCAAAGAGGCTTTTAGTTCCTGAGTTTAAACCCTGCGGCTGCTTCGGTCCTGGGACTCGGTTCGCAGCCACAAAGGCCCATTAGTGTACACAGTGAGCAACAAAAGCCAAACTGACAGTATTAGACATCAGCAACGTGGCCTAACCTCAGGCCCGGTGAAAAATCCTCCAAAGAGGCTGATCCGGTTCCTTTTCCCTTTCGGACTAAGACTGACTAATTGACTAATTGACTAATGGTAGCACCGGAAAATCGGTCTAATAATGTTGGATCAGCAAGCGCTCAAAGGAAAAAAAAGAGGCGAGGGAGCTCGTGCTTAGGTGAGCCGCCGAGATGGAGAGTCCCTCGTCTTTGTCGCAGCCAAAGTTGTTTGTATGAAAATTAATGACTTAAACTTTCAAACCCGTAACGAGAGCCAAAAGTGGGAATTTAAGGTGAAATAACCCTGAAGGAAACGCATTAGTCGGCATTCAGCTTTGTTTGAAAAGGAGGACAAAAACTGCTGTGCCTAGAAAGACTGCCGCGGCTCAACATCTCAAAACTCGCTGAGGGAAGAAAAAGGGAAAGAGATAGGGCTCAGTAGGATATGTCAAGCCTTTATCAATCTTACATTAGGAGAATGTTAATCTCAGCCAAAAAAAAAAAATAAAAAAATCCAACTACTCTCCCCCCCCTGGGCTTGCTTTTCAAAATGCTTGTCTCCTTTCAGCCAACTTCAAATCAATTTCAAGCTCCAATGAGATATATATGTAAAACGTTAACAGAGAGGTTTCAATATTTATAGTTGCTCAAGAGGCCTTCAGCTTTGTAGCCTTGAACACAGAAATGACAAATTCAACAGCAATTGTATCCTTTTTTTTTCTCCCCCCGTCTTTCCTGTGGTTAAGAGGAACAGCATTTTTGAGGGGTGGGGAGGAAAGCTAGTTATTTGACATGACACAAGCGGAAATCTAGAAATTCTCAGCGCCGGGTTGACAGTTTGGTTAAAAAAAAAACAACAACATACAAATAAAAACAACAACCGCATTCCACTTCCAATCTCAACTCCCCCATTGTGCGATGTCAGACACAAGTCAATGACTACAGAGTTGGGTACTCTAAAGGAAACGCATCAAGCGAAATACATCGGCTTGTTCTGTAAAAAAAACTACAGGTCCCTCGCAGTTAAAGCCCCAACATCCAACAACAGCGTCGGCTTTTAAAGCTGTACACGCGCACGGGATTGACGTCTGCAACTGTTCCTGTCAACATAATGGCTGCGCAAAGCGTCTGAGTGATTCGGATTTAGTGATCACTGCCTCGGCTGCTGCTCGACCGCCTTTGGCTAAACGGAAACAAACATCATCGCTCAGAGGAGGGCGGCGGACTTCGCCGGTGCGCTCCGGCCTGCTTGGCAAACAATGCAATCGCGGTGTGGAACGTTATTTAATGCAGCGCACTGGTAAAAAAAATCAGTATTCTGGGGTAGAAAGAACAGCTTGGGATCCCTTAGCATGTTTTAATAATCAATCTACTGCTTTTTAATGTAAATGATATGGAGTTCACTTGTAACAAGATAGAAAAAAGCTTGCCTTTACATTGCCCTTAGGATCTTAAAAAAAAAGTCAAGGCTTCAGCGAAGTTCTTCAGCCTATTAGAAATATAAATATAATACGCTATCGCATTAGCAACGGCCAGCAAAGTTCTGCATGGTCAAAGTTCGGATTTCTGCTCACGTCATCATGTTCTTGTTGAAATTTTAAGACATGCAGGACACTTTGCCGGCTTCATCAACCTGTTAAAGTGACTGCATTCGCTCATACGCGATATTTGTCAAACATACGAGATTTGACATCAAGTTGGCCCGACGAAATCCAAAGTACTGGACGCAGCAAACATTAAATAAACTAGAATAATCTCTTCCCAACAGTGTGATATCAGAGCAGTCCTCACAGCTCATCTACATCACTTGTTCCTTGTAGTTAGCCTTAATCCAGCTGCAGAAATCCACAAATTCTGTTGCAGCAACTTCATCAGTCCAGGAAATCTGTCAGCGTCATCAATATCACTTTAGTTTGAATGTTGTTGGAAGCATGTAAGTCCTGCTGCTCCTGCATGAGAACCGGAAGACGTTCAGCTCCCGGTATGTGTTAGCATTTGTAGGGTTAGCCTCAGCAAACTCGACAGACAACTTTTTTCGGAAGTTGATGCTCCAGAGTTCATCAAGACGACTGCTACAGTTAGCAATTAGTCAGAAAGGAGGTGCAGCTGGTTTATGCAACACTTTACTCCATCTCAGTGCAAACCTACAATACATGTTTATCTCTGGTCTTCTAGTGCATTGGTTCTGATATCTTTAAATAAGTAAAATATTAATGGTATTAAATCACATAATCATGACCATCCTTAACACAAACTGCTCCACTTCTTGTGTTATGTCTCTTTAGTTTAGTCCATGTGGCCACCTACACTATCATCACTTTGTTTTGAACGAGTGGAAATCAGCATCACAACACACTGTACTCATGTGTGCCACCGCTGTACACTTCTACCACCCAGTACTCCGTATTTAAGACTAACGTAGCCATGTCTTGTACTACTGGTATAATAATCCTAAGTAATGTGTGACATTGATACTTTTCTTTGGTAAAATAAAGAAACACTCATACAAGCAAATATTCAAGGCCTGTGAAATGGCATTCAGGGCCGAGCTGCTGGAAACAGACGGACACCTCAATCACATGGGTCGGAACGCATCGCCATGAATAGCAAAGCAAATAAAATACCCCGGTACACAGAGGCACGCTCGCATTCATGGGGGCACACAAACAAAAGCAAGCAATATCAGAGCCGGGGCCGAGGACTTGTACGGTTAAATTATTGAGATGCTCTGTGATGCCTCTCGTTCTGTCAGCATGGGTCAAAAGTGAGGAACGGGGATGAAGCAACAGGGGGCGGGTAGGATTATGAGGGTCTGGTGGATGTGGGGATGCGGGAGCATGTGGCGACCGCGAACACATGTCTCTCCAACCCCACCCCACCTCCCCTAATGTCTAAATGTTAAATGTTTAACAGGGTGGCTCTCAGAAGAGGAGCTTCAAAGGGCCGTGGCTCCACTGCAGCCAGGCGGGGGGAAGTGCCGGGTGCAGAGGCTGCCGCTCTCAGGCTGGGTTTTTGTCAGTTGCCTCATGCCAGCATCACATTGTCATTCTCTGCTGCAATAACAGGTATGTAGCTGCACAGAGAATCAAATGATGTCCTCCCGGCTTTGCCAGCAGAGTAAAGCACAGTGATTATACATTTACAACATATGTTCTGCTTGTAATCTTGATTCACAGATACGCTTCCATTAAACATTACAGGGAGCGAGCTGGAAACAAGCATTGATTCTGTACAGACCCACCCAGCTCTCCGGTTTCCCAGACGATCAGCTGCTTTCATCTCTTATGAAAAAAAAAGGGAAATAAATTCTCATTCCCTTAATGGGAGCACGGCTCATTACCCTTCATTGCTAGAACAAAATCTCCAAATTCTGAAATACAGATGTCTCAAACCAAGACTGACCACCAACGTCCTGCTCCTCTGCAGACACCGCGGCCTTCGCTTCGACTGTAAAAAACTGACATTAAGGCGCGTTTTAAAATTACATACAGCAATTTATGGTCTGTAAATCTATGCACCGACATATTTCATAAGATGCTGTATTGCCTTTTTTATGAAGCACTTGTGTTTATATTTGGGAATTCGACCGTAAAATGAAATTAATATTTATAATAATATTCAGGGAGTTTGCCTTCAGAGCCGGTGCTGTGCATAAAGATGAGCCCAATTACAGTATTTCAAGTTGGTATCACTCTACTTCCCAAATTAACTCTGGAAAAAGTGCATCGCTGGCCTCCTCACTGACGACAGCAAAACCCATTTAAACGTGGCGGCCATCCCTGTAGAAGCAGCCCCCTTGTGCAGCGGTGCACTGCTCCCAGTGCTCCTGCAACACCTGCAACACAGCCTAAAAGTCCAATTATGTATGCATTTTACATAAACTCTGCAATGTTTGCTCAATCTCCTAAACTTTGTCAAAGCCTTCAATCCTTTACGGGGAGAACAATCTAGTAAGTAGGGCAGGTGGAGAGCGACTGGGGTTGTGTTATTGTGGCCGAAAACAACAGTTTGCACCAAATGTTCTCTCTCAGGTGCCGCAGAACATTACAGTAGAACCCCGGGGGGCTAATTCGTGGTGCACAAAAATGTGAATGTTAAGGAAAATAACAATTGTGCTCCTGGAGCTCCAGACCCATTCCTGGAAACTGCTGTTCCTTCTGTTGATACTAGCCCAAGACCCACCTTTGGTTGCCAGTGATGGGGCGGCTGTGGCTCAGGTGGTGGAGTGGGTCGGTCAATGATTGGAAGGTCGGCGGTTTGGTTCCGGACCTGTAACCTGTGTCGTGGTCACTATGTCCTTGGGCAAGACACTTCACCCACTTTGCCTAGTGTGAATGTGTATGACTGGATTGTTTGAGGTGGTGGTCGGAAGGCTGTCAGCTGTGGTTACAGTCGTATCTACCACCACTGGAATGAATGTGTGAATGAATAATTGACAGTGTAAAGCGTCTTTGAGTGTCTAGAAAAGCGCTATATAAATCTGATTATCAAATACTAGACCATTCCAACTGTGACGTTTTCTACTCTGCTCCAATTTGCAGTCCACGGTGAAATCACAAATGCACACCTACTACCTGTACCGTTGATCGCTCTGTTGAAAATGCCATCTCATCTTACCAACTCCTCGAACATCTGGATGCAACGTCACCAAAAGAAACCTCCCAAACCAGTGAATCAGACGTTGAAAACCCTTCGGCTAAGGATTGCACCTACAAGCAGCCTGTTTATTAATTTGTTGGCAACAGAGTCAACATTCAAACTTCTACATATACACGCCACCAAAGACAGCTTTTCCCTCGTGCGGCTGTTTGAAGAAGTTTTTTTCCCCGCCCATACGCTATCCACAACTAAAGATGAATTAATTCGAAGCACACAAGCCTTCCATCACAGTACAATTCATTTGTAATGCAATCAAAGAGTGGTACCAGACTCTCTCGTGTTAAATGAGCAGACTGTCACTGGAAAACATTTATCTCATTAAATGTGATCATCCCATCACAGTGGAGGCAAATGAGAAGTGATGGCGGATATGAAATCCATTCTGACTCGCGGAGGGCTGTTTGAGCAGGCACCATTGCACTCCTGCAGCCGTTCCATCTAAATCTATCTGGGCAGAAAGTGTGTGTGTGTGCTGTGGGACATTAGCCACCGTTGAGTGTGTGCAGCAGATGAGGAAGGTGTTGTAAGGCCGCCGATGATGGCTCCCTACTTGGGTCATTTCAGTCCCAGTAGTGGCGAACTGCTGACAGCCCTGGCTCCGTCCACACACACAACGAGCAATGTCATGGTATTAACACCTCAGTGGATAGAAGTGTGATGCAGACAGACAGGCAGGCAGGCAGGCAGGCAGCACACACTGCAGAGGCCTGTGTGTGAGCACTTATGTCAAAATGATTGTTTTTTTTTTTTTGTCCGTTTGTCTTTCATGGAAGAAGAAGAAGGAATCGAATGTGAAAGAGGGAGGGACAGATCCATTAACTTCACTCCCAGAGACTCAGAACTCGAGCTCAAATGGGCGTCCCTGCCTTGAAAGGGCCACAGCTTGTCAGCCACCGGCTGGCCTCGCAGCCACTCACTGTTTCCTTTTTAGCGCTCATAATGACAGGCCGTAATTATGCAAACGACAAAAAGGCCAATCGCTGATCGATATGTGGAAGTCCACGCACACAAACGCGCCCCGAGCGCCGAGCGGTGGAGCACACACAGAGCCCTGAGCGAATCTTAATGCATCCTTCCCCTTTTTAACTATGTATAGGCTACAACACATTGATTTCTAATGTATCAGGTTATGACAGCTCTTCAATATTGCTGGAGGCAGCCGTGGGGCTTACTCCGAGAGCACACAGCTTGAGGCTGCGGACCTGACAGGGGAGAGCTGGCATTACGGAGGAGGCTGTTGTTGTCCTGACTACTGTCACTGCGACTCACAGCAGAGCCGGGCTGCTCGCTGCAGAGATATGACTCAGGCCAGTGTGTGTGTTACCTTAGCTGACTCCTGAGCCCCTGTTTCCACCTGAACTATCCCTGCAGAGGTGGATTGGGCACAATAATGAGGGAAACGCTGCCTCCCTGGATCCCTGCACATAACAAGCTCCTGCTCAGAATGTTTACTTTTTTATCAGGCTATCTTACCCGCATTCTGCCTGAAAGAACTGCGAGGATTTACCTAACGTTACCTATCTTGTTAGTTATCAGCTATGCCAGCCTTTAAATAATGCAGCTCGGGACAGGAATTCAGAGTGTACAGTAAGCTGTCATGACTGTCCCTTACCTGAAGGAGGCAGCGCTCCTTGAAGACGTAGCCGATGAGCTTATCCAGGTGCATCAGACACTGGTGGTAGCGGATGTGATGGGTGAGGACCGGGAGCATCATGGCGTGCTGTGGAGGACAGAGGGAGAATTGGTAAGAGGGGAGGGGGGACAAAAAAAAAATATAAAAAATTGGAAATTTTCAAGAAACAGCGAGAGGCAGAGAACGAGGATCACGCCTTATATGAGAGAAGAGTGAGGGGAACATGTTTTGAGAGAAAGTGTGATGAAGAGATTGCGAGAGAGAATGGGAGAGGGCTGATGGAGGGAACAGAGAGGGAGAAATCAATCAGCCAGTCATTATTTATTAAGTGGTGCTCTGCAACAGAGAGATGAAATAATCAAAAACCCAATTGCTGCAGTGTGAGAGGGAATGACAGAGAAAGGTGGAGGGGGGTGGTGGTGGTGGAAATTCACATTCGGACAGGACAGTCAAATCGAAGCCCCATTCTGACATGTTGACACACTTACATTGGAACAAACACTGACAGCCTCCCTCTGACCCCCCGGTGTAATAAAAGGAAAAGTTTGAGTGCAACAAAGTGAAGGGAAAGCAAAGTGCGCCGTGACAGCGAGGCGGGGAGGGGGGGGAGGGCGGACGGAGAAAACAGTCAGCGGTCAGCGAGCGGGTTTGACAGTCTGCGGAGCCAATCTACAGAATCATTAGTGGAAGGCTTATCAAGTTCGGAGGAAGTGTAGCAAAGGCTGGTGTACACACATTAACCCGGTGCCACCGCACGAGGGAGGAGGGAGCCATGCATGTTTTAATTAGTGCTGCTGGGGAGGGTGAGCCCGAGGCCCGGCGGCTACAAGCAGCGCTGCCACGTAGCCCTGGGGCCATCACAGGGGCCGCGGTGACACAGTCCCCAGGCCTTGTTAAGCAGCCAATTAAACAAAGCCGGGCCCCGGTCGTGTCTACAGCTCCTGACCTGTTCTGATGACTGCCTGAGTGACTGAGTGTGTGCGTGCAGAGAGGCGGGGTGGAGGGCTTGTTAGAGTTGATACTCCAGTAATTAAAAGGTGGGAAATTTCTAATTTACTGTCACGGATGACGTTTGGGTGTTTTGGACGGCGTCCAACCGCCGGACCAGCAGCCTGACTTTTATTTTCCCCTTGGCAAAACTAATACAGGCATGAATTTGCTGCTGCACTTTAACTCCCTTTATCATCGTTTTTTTATTAACTACATTGTCACATAATAAAAAACCCCAGCTTATTTTCCAGGTTTAATCACATTGATTTGTTTCTTTAGGAATAAAAAAAAAACTGAGCTGGCTATTCTTTTATCTGAACGCTCATTTATTTGTGATGCACAGACTCCAAATCATTTCAGGAGATTTCGATGTATTAACACGCTCAATGGAGCGTTTGAAAGGCATGCTATTGTTAAAAAAAAAAAAAAAAAGGGAAGAAAATTACAAAATTACACCATTTATCAGCAAACAGAAAGAATCATCTGATTTTCAACTTCCAAACTTTACTCGAATTAATCATGTGCCACATCCGGCCGGAAAACGAATCGAATCTAAGCTTTAAGTGGGGATATTTCATGGAAATCACATTATTCTACACATCTCACTTGGCAAAAAATAAACCGTCTGCAACCGAGCCTATAAAAAGAACGACAAGTCTGCGCTCTTAATCACGATTGAGAACCACTCGGCCGAACTGTGGGCTGCGTTTATGCAGTGAATTGAGGAAAAATAAAACATATACGGTCAATAAAATAAGTTGTTGGACGATACATTCAGCACGGTGAAACCTCCTTCTAGAGTCGATGTGCAGAGCTTTGTACAACACTACTAGTTTATAGAGGTTGCGAAAATGCAAATAGTAAAATATCTACACTGGTGTTATCCTATTATTGCAAAGCTGTGTATGATTTATGGCATTATAACTGCGTCACACTGCACACGAGACATTTTTGAGGTGTTTCTACTTGTAGCCGTTGTTGTGCAGGTTCATTGGAGGTGCAGGACTTTGCATTGCAGTGAAAAATGAGCCCACAGTGAGTAAAGATGTGACAACAGCTTGAAAAAAAAGAAAGAAAACAAAACACCCAGAAGCTCGGAGTTCAGAGGCGACTGAATCTTCCTGCATTCCGCCACTAACTATTAAACAGTCGCATTTCTTCTGCTTGGTTATGTGATATGTAAGTAGGCGGATTAATGTATATGCTGAGTAATAATAAATAAATAAACGCGGCAAACTGTTGCAGCGAATAAAGAACCACCCACACTTATTTTCTCTGTCGCGGAGGAGAAAACAAACTGCCTTCTTCCCGTTTGAAATGTTTTTGACCGACTTGATGGCCTTAGCGTGGATGTGATGAGGGACGCAAAAAAAAAAAAAAAGGCAAGAGGACAAAGCAGGGAAACGGCGGTGAATCAAAACATAATAAACATAGAAACATAAAATAAAGCCGTGATGAATAAGTAAGTCCCGTCCCTGCCTCCAATATGTAGCCCGGTCCTTGACGGAGCCTTTCAAGTGAAACAACCTTGGCGAAGTCGAGTAACAAGCGGGTTGATTTTGTTTAAAAAAAAAAAAAAAGAGTGGCCGCTTTTGGAAATCAAGAAACTGTTGGTGGTCAGTTTTGCCGTTATCTCCCGTCTGTGTCATCGCGTTGCGTCGAGCGTACCGCCGCAGCTCCAAACTGAAATTATTCATGAAGCAATTAGTCGTAGCAGTACAGCTTGAAGCAAATATAATTGGACAGCAATTATGGATCGGATCCTTCTTTGCTAGACCTTGCTGTAAGAGAGGTCTGGCTTATAAGGCTCGAACTTTCTGTCATTCCTCTCCAGATGTGAGTATGGGCTGTGGGCGATCTTCTGCGGGGAGGCGCTCGGAGAAGAAGACGTATAAACGCTGATGCCAATTATCTTCTGAGTAAGAGGCGAGAAATATTGGATTGGACAATAAATACAAGTGTGGTAAAGTAGCGCAAGTCCATCTCATTACACTGACCGACTGGTGAGCGCGTGCAGCTCTGTATGTTTCAGTGGGCACAGCGTGGCGCTTACACGTTCAGGGTTACGGTTCGAGTCTCATTAGGGTTGCCCGTGCTAGATTGCACGCACACATGGAAGTGCAAATTGAACACGCTGTCCCACTTCCCTGACTTTAACATAACCTGGAGTTAAAAATAAAATCCCATCCAGATTCTTTTTTTTTTTTTTTTTGGCTAGAAAAGTACATGAGGATGTACATAAATACACGAAGTCATCCGCAGGAGTCCACTTTACTTTCACTGATTTTGACACTTGAATGGAGAAGTGACGCAACGCGCGGAAAGATCAGAAGTTTCTGATTGTGGCTGTGCAGTGGGCACATATGCTGCTGCTGCTGCTGCTGCTGCTACGTCCACGTGTTTGAACATTTAAAGGAGAGCTGCAGAATTATACGAATCGTGTAACATCTTGGAAATGTTGTAGCCCTGAAATCGATCGCTGAGTTCACCTTGTTGATACACAGGATATCTGAAGTGTCAAAGTAAAAAGTATACTTGGAAGTTTTTTTCAAAATTAAATCTTAATTTATTCTAGTTTGGCTTATTTTACAAGAAGTTACCAAAAAAAAAAAAGACTCTTTCACGTCAAAGTGAAAACAGATTTCTACACAGTCATGTCAATTAACTAAAAATATGAATTGTAGAATAAGTGAATGCACAAGTGTTCGCCTCTTTTGAAGTGACAGTTGGTGTCTGATTGGGGTGAGGTTTATGGGAAAGTGGCAAAGTTGAAAAAAGCTCGTATTAAATCTGGACTACAGTTCACCAGAAGCCATGTAAGAGACTCTGAGGTCAACTGGAAGAAGCTTCTTTGGTCTGATGAGACCAAAATTTTGGTGTTTTTTTTTTTTTTTTTAATGGCCACCAGACTATGTGTGGTGGACACAACACCCAAAACACATCATCCCTAATGTGAAGCATGGTGGTGGCAGCATCATTATGTGGAGAGGCTTCGTGACAGCAGGCCCCGGGAGTCTCGTAAAGGTGGAGGTTAAAATGGGAGGACTGTGACTTGGGAGAAGACTTGTTTTCCAGCAAGACAACGACCCGAATGCACTGACTGTCAATCAAACCTGCCATTAACTGGGGCTTTTTTTTCTCTACGAAATCTACTGCTATATGAAAAAACATTTTCACAAAATTATACTGTATATATGTTGTTTGGGGTCATTTTGTTGGGGAAGGCCGCAAAAATAATTAAAATTTTTTAACTCTAAAGACTTGTGGAGACTGCATGTCAACAAACTAAATTAAAAAAAAAAAAAAAAAACCGGGCAACAAAGAAAAAGTTGATGATGATGATGCTTGAGTCACTTTGCCCAACTTCACATCACACCTCTGGTTATGTGACTAAAAAATATTGTAAAGCCCCAATTCTAACATTTTACTGACAGTCTTAAGGCCGTTCACGTCCTTGCTCTTTAGATTGCGGCGACTCTGACCCCGCAGATACCAGAGGATGATCTAAAGCCCTCACATTCTGTGTCAATAGGCGGCATTCGCCATCACAGAACTCAGCCTCTTTAATAGATAAGCTTTTAAGACCGACGATTAATCAGTTCATCATTTCAAGTAATTTATGAACAAAAAATGTTGGAACGCTGTATGGTTCCAGCTTATTAAATGTCAGGATCTGTGCCTTTATTCTCCGCATGGCATCGCTGCAAATTGAAAATCTTTTGGGTTTTTTTGGCTGAGAAAGAATTTTGGGGGGCGTCACTTTGGCCTGTGAACTTGAGTTGGGTTTCTTCTTTAAAAAACGAAGAGATAACAAAAAATTAATTGCCGTAAACGTCAGCGAGTGCACAGAGATCTGTACAGATGTGGGCGTGAGTTCACGGATTCATGGGTATGTACAGCATGCGTGTGCCGGCGTTGGAGCGTGCGTACAGTCGGCGGGTGTTTTACCTGACAGACGTCGGAGCGGATGCCAGTCTTCCAGAAGCCCTGACTGCTGAGCTCCACTGTCACCTCACGGCGCATGGTGTTCTTCTGACGGATCTTCTGAAGAGCTTCCTGCCAAACAACCAACCAGTCAATTATTGATCCGCGGGAGCACAGCCTACGGGGACAGCTCCCATCCTCAAAAACACCCCACCCCGCCCACTCCTGCTCTCCCAACAGATAGGCTGGCACATGCAATAAACTGAAACCTCCATGGCATGACACTTAGACAGTGCAGCTGTGGACAGCAGCAACAGGGGAGGTGACAGCTCTGCCGGTTCCGGCTAATTGAGGCGCTGCAATGGGTCAGCAAGGCAGTGGGGAACGGCGGCGGTGGTGGTGGTGGTGGTGGTGGTGCTACCGGGTGTAGGAAGGCTGATGCCGAGGCTTCAGTCGCAGCCTCTGAGAGCCGAGGCACCTGCCTGCCCATTAGGACTTCCACACCAGAGCCTAGAGGTACCTCCATCAGCAGCAGCAGGAATCATTACAGACACACAAACACATCAGCCCTACAGCAAATAACGGAGATACAGCAGAGGAAGGAAAAGGAGGAGGAGGAGGGGTTGAGTCTGAGATAAGAGGGTCCTACAAATAACAACCGAGATGGAAGATGTATTGACAGACTGCACCACCTAAATGTGCGCGCGCATGCATGTGTTTCATTCAGCGGAGACGCTATCGACTCCGTCTGAGTTCGCCGTGATCTGCCTAAAATGGAACGCCAGGAATTTTTGACTCGCAGAGGAAATAAGAACAACAAAGGCATGAATAAATAATGCCATCCTACTTTGAACTGTGCATCAAAGTGAACACGCTCGCCCACGCGCAACCCCGCGCACGCACCACCACCACCACCACACACACACACGCCGGCGGAAAGCCTTTGCACGGAACGGCCAGCCACTGTATATGGAAAGCAGTAATCACAGAGAAGTGCGAATGATATGTAAATACATTATTTTGCAGGGGCTTTCTACGGGGTCAGGGAATGGACGGGAGCGCAGAAAGTAAATAATTAACCAGGGGAGGGAGGTGGAGAGACTAACTTTCTGCTGGTCAAACAGACAAGTCACGGCACATTTGACTTTTAGCATCGCATCCTTCTGCTGAGAGGAGTGTTTGTGTTTTGGATCAGGCTGAGGTCAAACACCAAAGACGGCGTCTGAAATTCAATGACTGCGGAAGGCAAGTGCACATCTGTTGCATGTGTGCTCCGTTTGCTTGCCTTTGCAGGTTCATTCCAGGGCCTTTGGCTTATTTTTATCACATCGCTCACAATGCAAAGCTGAAAGATTAAAGCTACCGCGGTTCTAGGCTGTGCAGCATAAGATTCCTCAACAACGATGGCGAGATTTATTTAAAATCTGGCGTTAGATATTTATGGTTTCCAGAGGACAAATATTAATGATTTATGCAACCTTCCTGAACTTTCCTTTTCGGCTGCTCTCAAGCCAAAATGTTGTTTGTTTGGAAGGAAATGCAAAAACCATCTTTAAAATAAATTTAAATACTAAAACAATCCACAAACATTGTACTTCAACAGGTAAGCTGCTGTGAAATGTGTGCTTTCGGGGTAAATCCTTTTATTTTGTGCCAAACAAAACACATTCCTGCTCTGTTGTGCCCTTTATTTTTCCTATCATGTGGATTTTTCAGGCCAATATTTCTTCTTTCGCCCGACGTACAAGTGTCTCTGTGTCTTTGCTGGTAGGAAAGCTTGTGTTTGATGACCAAATAAACCGAGGTTCTTTTAGAAAGTTCCCTCTGAAGACTGGGCAGACGGTGATCCTTCTGAACACATCCCAGTCAACACTGTAATGTACTGAGGAAAAGAGTGTGTTAAGTTCTTATGTGGCCCAGCTGAAGCCCAGACTTGAGACCGGTGGAGAAAAAAAAAAAATCAGTGGAATGAGTTGAAGATGGCTTTTCAAAAGATGCTCCTCATGCGGCTCCACTGAGCTCGGCCAAATCTGCAAAGAAGAATCAGAGCAAATCCCCAAATCCACATATGCTGAGCTGATAAAAAAAAGAGTCGAAGCTGAATTCACTGTCGAGGTGCAGACTCAGGGCTGAATACTTATTCAAATTACAGATATGGCATAATAAAGTCAGTTCCTTTTCAATGCAGGGACAAAACCCAAGTTTTCACCTCGTCATTGTGGTCGAATTTTAACCAAAACACTGTTTTCTTTATGTGGAACAATGATCCACTGGAAACCCTTCCATGAAACAGGTAAAGGAGTCGAGTGTCTGCAGACGGCAGCACCTATGTGTCTACTGGAGGCCCAGTTAACTGCTCGGTTGAAGTCAAGCTCAGACCGCAGGAGTTTCAGGTCGATTTACCACCATCGGAGGAGAAATCTGCTCTGGGATCTCGGTCCGAACCTGATGTTCAGCAGGATTATCTGGTGGTGTGAAGGGTTTACTGATCCAGTCTGAAACCTCCCAACCTGCTCGCCGAATCCTCAGGGCTGCCCAGATCATATCAAACATGTTTGAAATTTACAAAAGGTAAAAATGTGAGACGGTTGCAATGATAGAAAATTACTGCGCCACAGTCTCCATTTCATTTACATCTGTTTCCCCGTAAGATCACGTGAGACGGTGCGCTACTCCCAGATATCTTCCAGTCTTATTGTGTGTGCATGTTTGGGATTAAAGAGAATATCTGTGAAGTTTCTCCATATATGACTGATGCAACTGGATTTAAAATTTTAAAACTCCTGGAGTGTGAACCAGGTTTGAAGGTATCGCACAGGATCCTTCTGGGCAGCACACACATAACATCACATGAGAAAAAGTTCACGGAAAAGGCAACATACAAAAAATGTACCTCCTCAATTTCGTAAAGAAGTTTGTATTTTTGCTTGAGGTGGCTTTGGACTTTTTCAGAAAAGAGTTAATACACTTTATAGGAGATGGAAACGTGTTTTTTTTAAAATAAGTTCTTATTTAGCTCACGACACATCAGCTGTTGTCGCTTCTCTCGTTGACTTCACCTCCAGACAAAATGTTGTATTTTTTCTCGCAGCTGGCAAAAGTTTTGGTTTTTTGTTGGTACTTCTTTGAGATTTTTTTAGCGAATGGTTTTGTTTCTGGCTAACATCTATGGAGCCAAGTTTATTCACGCTACAGCATTAAACATGAACAACCCTAATTTTGTATTTTCGGTAACCTGCTTAGCTAAAGGTATTGTACCAATCTATGTGGGCAACACACACATACTGCGTTTCTTGCACATTTTGAAGCATTGCATTAGAAAAACTTAATAGAAATGGGTTTTCTTGACTGCTTGAGGTAGTTTTTTAAATAAGTTCTGATGCAGCAAACAATAAGTCACACAACTGATCAGCTGTTTCCACTTGTTTTGTTGTCTTACAACTTTTATTTTTTACTTCCTACTTCATCCTGTAATGACTTCAGAATAATTCAAACTCAATTGTAGATAATTACTTGATTCATGCATCTCATCTCTGCACTTTTTTATAATTCTACTCGTGAAAAAATCTGTACACTTCACTGTTTTGAAAATTGCTCTTCCTATTCCTCTCGTAGATGGACAAACTTTGGTTTATTTGTTCTTTTTCTTTGAGGTTTTTTAACCGTTTCACAAACGACCGGTTTTGTTTCTGTCGTCTTCTGCTCTGTTTACTACGCCGTACATTAAAATGTGGTCTACATCGCCACCCTCTGGCGACACCTTAGTCTATTCGCTCGAAAGCAGGTAATGGAATTCAGCTCAGTCTTAATTTTTTATGCCTTTTTAGAAGTTCGTTTCAAATTTGTTTGATAATTACACAGAAACACGGCTTCCTGAGGGCATCGCACAAAATCTGTCTCGGCGTGAGATTTGAATCGGGGTGCAGAGGCGTGTTTCTCGGCGTGAAGGCCGGTTCTCGCCGAGCTGCAAACCCTCTGGTCTCCCCGGAGCTCTGTGGACTCCAGACTGAGTACAGAGGTATCAAAGAGCCAGCCGGGGAAGCACAGCTCGGCTGTGAACACCTCTGACAGGGTGATTCTTAATGGTGGAAAATGCCTATCAGACCAACAGACGCTTAGTCCTTCACTGAAAGACCATTTACAGAGGAAGCTTCAGCGTTCCCTTCAGCATTAAGTAAGCAGGGATGCCACACTGCCACTGCAGTGAAGAGACACTGACACGGCTAATGCTTCTGGTGGAGGCTGACGGACCCACAGTGTGAGTGTGCATGTGTTTGGGTTCACTAATTGCTCCGTTGCAGGTTGACAGTAGGATTGTCAGGGCCTGTTAGCCGGGAGAGCTTCGCCGAGGCTACCTGGGAAACAAGCTAATTGAGCTCTGAGTTCTTGCTCATTATTGGTTCAGAGTGTATCAAACTGTCCAAAGGAGGAGGCTGGATCTGTAGCGCACTCAAAGCCTTGGAGAGAATAAACGCTGCATCCGCCGTGGAGACGATACAGAGCAGCAGCAGAGCGCTTGTTCTCGACTTCTTCAGGCCACACACGGCAGCTCTACCCTGTGATTCCCTGTGGCTACATGGTCATTACCTCACCAAAACTAAACCTTTTCCATTCTCGCTCCCTGGTGGCGCTTTGACCTTCACTCTCAACTCCGGAGAGCCGTTACTGCCGTTTTATTCCGAGCTGTAAATTCATCTAAATTATGCATTAAAGGATAGCTTCACATTTTTCATGTCTGCCGTAAAACAACCGTCAGGTGCACAAGATAATACCTTGACCCGCCCGACTGAGGCCAGAGAGGCACCGCTGCCCTCAGATAAACTTGTGTTTCAGCACAGAACATGGGACGCACAGCAGCAGCAGCAGCACGGGATCTTTTAATGGTCAGGAGGACACAGCTGCAGCGAGCAAAAGCAGTTTTTAGTGCTGATGTGAGCACACGACTACGGTTTGAAGATAAACTTGGGAATAATCAGTTTAGGAAAAACCTCGTCCATCCTTGTGCACCAAAAAAGGAGTCAAACAAGATATTTCTGAGATTAATGAGAAGCAGGACTGTAGACACCGGCAGCTCTGGAGGAAAGGGAAGGAAATCAAAAATACAAAAAAATAGGTATTCATGATAAATTCTGCAATTTCTATCCTGATTTTTCATTGAAATGTTTGTGAATATTGACAAGGACTGGCCAAATACTATCAATCTGGGAAAAAATCAAATAAAAATCTAGCATAAAAGAACAAATTCTGTGAAACGCAGCGAGTATAGAATTAAATAACTGAAATGAATACGTTTCCAAGGTAAAGCTTTGTTTAAATATTCCTCTGTTGTGCAAATGCTAAAAAAAAAAAAAAAAAAAGCAACGGTGTCGTAACCCTCTAAAACTCACAGGTGGCTGGCAAATTATTTAAACTATGTTATTCATTGTCCTCATACTCGTTATACTTCGGGGAGTTAGGTCGACGTGTTTAAAGTTTGATAACATTCACAGTATTACAACAATACGCGGCGGTTAAAGCTCATTTTTTGGAGTGTCACACATTCTCTATTCAGTGTCTCATACACGTGTCGGAGTCACGATGGGGATTTTTAAATGTGTGAAGATCAAGAGTTTAAATATAAAACGTCTTTTTGTCACATTTTCATCACATATATATATATAAAGCCCATGATATCATTGAAAGACTGTATTCCCATTAACCCTATGAAAGCCTGCCGGTGAGCTCGAGAGGCATAACGAGGACGACTGGATTCTCTACTTTCCGACAGACCTTGAACCAATTCTGTGCAAATCTAAGCTTTGTATTTCACCTGTATTCTACACGCCTCATTTAGAAAAAAGCTGCATGAGATCACACTCCTCAGCTGCATCTGAAAAGCAACGAGCGTCGCAGCTCCAACCGGATTATTCGGCTGAACTGCAGGTTGTGTTTACGATCAAATTTATTCTGTTTTTGGGGCGTTTTCGCCTTTATTTGATAGAGAAAGAGACAGGAAAGCGGGGGTAAGGAGGATGGGGGAAGGACCTGCGGAAAAGGGCCATGAGCGGGATTGGAACTCATGAGCTTCGCATCTGGGACTATAGCCCCTGTGCATGGGACGCCAGCTCAACCAGGTGAGCTACAGCGGCGCCCCGTTTACTATCAAACTAAACTAAAACACACTCGATCACTAAAGTAAACGCTCCAAAACAGTAAAGCTGGATGGAAGGTACATTCAGCACGGTGAAACATCTTCCTACAGCTGATGTGCACTTTAGTAAAGTTTGCAGAGATGTGGGCACTTAGATGTGTTGATTCCCGCTTTCTTTCTTTATCATTGATTTATGGCATTTTAACGGTTATGCTGCACAAAAGACATTCCTGCGTCCTCTCTGCTTCTAGCTATCATTGTGTTGTTTCCATAGAGGTGCAGAACTTTATGCTGCAGAGAAAAATGAGCCCACAGTGAGCAAAAAAGACACCCAGAAACTGATGGGAGGGAGGGGGGGTTCAGAAGGTTAACAACACGAAAAGAATCAACAAACCCAGAAAATAGCGTCGCCTTTTGTAAGTTTTGTCGGTCTCACTTTTGTTTAGTGAAATAGCATCCTTGTTACTGTCAGGCAATAACTCCCGACTACCAGCGGCGAGTTCCAGATAAGCGGCGTTTGAATCAGCGTGCACAGCAGGAATAATGGCAATGGTAATAGTTTTGTTTTTGAAATTAATGGCTGCGAATCTCGTATTTCTGCAGAGTGTGCAAGTGTGTTTTCAGCAGAGCCCTTTCATATCTGCAGGACACGGGCTTCCAAATCGTTTAAACCGAACACATCCGCGAAGAACGAGCGCGGCGGCCACCTGACGAATATTAAAACACGAGAGAGAAAGGAAACAAAAAAAATAATTTAAAAAAACGGGACGTATCAAAGTGCGTCCGCTTTCTTTCAACCCACCTCTCTCTGCGTCAGCTTCTGCTTGTCAATCTGCTTGACCTTGGGGCTGTTGGCCAGCAGGTGGCGTAGTTTCACATAGCTCTTCCACAGCTTCTGGTACCTGCCAGACAGCAAATGAGAGGAGAGTCATGCTGACAGAAGTCTATCTCCCCCTCGCTTCCCTCCTTTGCAACAACACATCAATATTTCATCTGCAGCTTGCCTGATATTAAACATAATTTAACAGTTGCCTGCGGCCATTATTGCATTAGCAGCTCGTGTGCGAGGGCAGTGGATACAGGAGAATCTGTGTTTGAGATGTCCGCGGCTCTAACTGGGAGCAGAGGTTTCACACCGCCTGCCTGACTGACGGTTCGGCTTATTTTGTGTCTGAGACGGAGAAACATCTGAGCAGCCTGGACGCGTGACTCGAGAGCGATCTCGCAACCTCCTCACTTCCTATGAAACCCCCCGCCCCATTGTCTTTGCTCTCATTTGCATGTGAAAAGAGGCCGGGAGTTATCGGCAAGGTGACATGTAGCCGCCACGCTAACCGCCTCCCCTTTTCTCAGTCCCCCACACTCTCTCTTTTCAATCAGACCTCCTGATTGATGCACTGAGGGCCGAGTGTGACCGTTCTGCTCCCATTCAGGAGACTTTCTCCTCATTTACGCAGAGTTATTCAATTATGATTGGTGGGACGGTGAGGTTGGGGGTTGGAGGGGGGGGGGGAGATAGGACGGGCGAGAGAGAAAAGGGAAGGAAGCGAGGAAGGAAAGGAGAGAGAGAGAGAGAGAGAGGGAGGCGGAGGGAGGTGGGGGTTGTACCGAGGAATAGAAGAATTATAGAGCTTTAATAGCGGGGACTTCATTAGAGACTGAGACGAGGGAATGAGACGGCTTTACCGCCCCGATTATCAGCTCACCACCACCTCGGCACTGAGAGGACGGGAGGCAGAGAGAGGCAGAAAGAGAGAGGCGAGACGGCGAAGGAGAGAGAGTCTATCCAGCCTGGGAGGCCCCCTCGTCCCCAATCCGCTCCAATGACCTTTCCACAGATCCGCTGTGTGCTCTCGGGGCAGCACTGCCGCGCCTCTCGCCATTCCCTGCACATGCTTTCATTAGCATATGCTGCCTCTTTCCGTCTCTTCACCCGGCCCTCTCGCTCTCCTTTCTTCTTCCAGACGACACTTTGCCGGCGTCAAAGAGATTCCGGCGTTCAGACGCTCGTCCATCAGTCACGATGGTGCCATTAAAGGAAAGAGGTGCAGCACTTGGGATGCTTGGCAAGCTGGGAGTTGGAAAAGCTTCTGCGGATGTGCAGTTCCTCAAACGGCCACTCGAGGCTGCATCCGAAAGCGAGTCAATCCCCCACAGAGGCCCATGTTGAAATGCCCCACTTCACAGCAGATTTAAACATGTCTACAGCCTGGTGCAGAAGCAGTTCTAGTCACTACAGCTAATTCCCCCCATTCATGACAACAGCACAGAGCGCGAATTCTTATATAAAATCACCTGTTCAAGATAATATAAGATGCAATTCTTGTGCATAATAGAAAAGCAACAAGATATAAGTAAGATATACTTCTGAAATTAAATATAAGTGAGCTAAAATAAGACTAGAATAGCGATGATTCAGAGGTAGCGGACTAATATTGCACATGCTAATAAAATATGTCCAAATATTGCACACATTAAGCTGTATTAAGGCTTAAAGTCGTGCTTAATTGAAAGTATAGTTGCTTTGACTAACAGGTGGGTCGATTGTCCTGAGAAGCTTCACCACTCTAGCCTTGATTACACTCATGCTTGTGGACACCATGCACACACAGTTGTTGTAATTATGCTACTTTTAGAGTCTGCTCAGAAGAATCCGTTGCTCTAATGCACAGTGGGTCGTATCTACGCATCCTGCACACTATTCCCCGTGTGAGAACACAAATCTTGGGCTGCATGAAAACAAGATTTACAGCAGACAGATGCTAGCAGACATCTGCACGCTCCAGCCAAGATGGCGACAAACGAAGGCTCTACACTGCAGAATAAGCCAGGGTTTGTTTATCTTTATATACAGCCTATAGAAAATACTGATAGACTGCTGCTAAACAACCGTCTACCTCAAAGAAAGGCTCACACATCCTTGTCACAACTACATATATATCTTCTCAACAGAACGTAGGATTTTGCAACTTTAAACCTAAAAACGTCTCATTAAAGTCACGTTTGCTCACATGCTGTATGTATGAGTATCAACCCTGCAATAGGGTTAGGTTTTTCAAATCTGTCTTGATAACTTCCCCTGCCGTCTCCGTCAACATGTGTAGTTAAAGGAAATGCACTGGCTGTCATATGTTGTCAATTCTCTGGTTCCTTCTTGTCAAGGTTAGCGTCACGTTGTTTCCCCGAGGAGGTTTGGTTTCTGACTTTAGGATAGGGTTTGTTCTGATTTGTGCTCTTGAATAGAGATTGTAGTCTCTTTTTTAGGGGGGCATCCACCTTCAAAGTTTGTCTTGCTTTCTTGTTTGTTTTCTTCAGTAGCTGATTAAAGCATTTTCGTCCCGGCTGGTGTCGTACTGTTTTTCAGAATGGGTTTTAGTTTCTGATTTTTCTCGGTCCATTTTGGTTTCTGTTCCTGAATGAAGTCGTTGGTCACTTTTTGGGTATATGTTTTAGAATTTTGTCTTGCTTTCTTTAGTGGTTGATTAATTCACTTTCCTGGTTGCGTTGGGTTCGTTGTCAACCACCGAAAGTGATGTTTTGTGGTTTAACTTAACGTCAAAGTGACTCAAAACCCATTTTCTGCAACTTAAAGTCGGCTAATTCGCATAATGTCAACAATGTTTTTGCATTTTTAAAAAAATTACAGTTAAAGGACGTGTGTTTAATATCTTTCCGTGGTGCTTTAATTCTCTGTTGCTGTGACCTTTACATTAAACCCACACGCTCGCTCGTACCGAGTAAAACACGAGAATTTAACCTCAAAGCGGCAGCAAGGTTCATTTTTATGCAAATGTCTTCTGAAACACAGGCGAGTCAACATCACGTTTATTTGGATTTCCTCAGGATAACAAGTGTTATTTCTTAATTGAACTCACCTTGTACTGCTTTAACATTTCATATCTTTATTTTCTATCATTTCTATTGATCTTCTATAATCGTAACTACCTGTTAGCCGTTTCATTGCCCTGCTGTGGCGTGCATTAGCCTCTAAATCTATTTATACCGTCTAATGTTTTGCCGTCGACTGTGCAGCACTTTGAACTGCAGGTGATTGGCTCGCAAAGCGCCGTATAAATAAAGTTTGACTGATTGACGACGTGCACAACTGAAGAAAATGGAGGTAAACTGCTCTCAGACTCCACCGCGGCGCAAGTGTAACGAGCTGCCGGGGCCTGGATGAGAAACACTGCGCCAGTCGAGGAAAATGGCCCAATCGGAGCTCGGTATGTAAATGATGTGCTCGGCTTCAGGCTCATGAGTGACAAGAGACTTTGCCACTCTGCATCCATATGTCACTGAAGCATGAATGTGACAGCGTTCAATTCAAACTTGAGCCAGGTTGGGAGTGTTACAGTTATTCAATGAGACCGACATGGAAAAGTGACAGCACATTCAAGAGTATGTCTCCAACAGGTTTTCTTTTTTCCGTTCTGTCTCCTCTGAATTTTTTTTGCTCTCACTCCTCTGCACACCTTCCCATCCCCTCCCCTCTCGTTCTGTTTCTCATCTGTTCCTGCTCCGTCCCTTTTCTTTACATTTCCTGACCCCTGACATGTCATCATCCTTGCCTCGGCGGTCGTGATCGAGCCGCGGAAGCTCGAGTGGCAGCCCTGAAACGCGAGTGTGTCCAGTGGGCAGCGTGGAGGGCAGAAACACAACACAGCTTCTTCAGTCTCCTGAGTTAATATATGCTGCTGCTGTGTCCAAGGCTCCCTCTCTGTGGCATTGCTGCCGCCGCAATCAACACCGATTCCTGCCCTCGCTACACGCATCATTAGCAGTGGTAGGAAATCCTTTCGCACTGGTCTCTTACTACTCGTTTCTGTATCGGCTAATGATGTCCCAAACCATCCATAAATTTGTCGTTGTCTGCCGCTTTGAGAAGTTTGACATGGCAGCAGGGCGCACGGGGATGAAAGAGCTCAGCGGACAGGCGGCTAAAACGTAGCGGCGGGGGAGAGGGGACATTAGTCGGAGTGAAGAAGCAAACTAGTTCTGCCTAAATGGATTTCCTAATGATCGTCCTCTTGTTTGCGTCTTCTTCTTCATCATCATCGCCGTTTTTCCCTCCTTGTGAAGACATCTGAGTTGAAAGAGGAAAATCCACAGGTTTACATGTTGAGGGAGTTGTGAACACCTGAGAGGCCGCGGCTCGCACGATCCAGCCGTTGTGTTAATTATGCAGCAGCACTGTATAGTATTCCCCTGCCGCACGGCCCTGCGTATGTTGCATTACTATTCACGAGACGTGAGCGGCGGCGGCTCCCACCACGGAGGCACCCAGAGGAAACCCGGGGCCCGTGACGATGCATGTGAAAATGTCACGCCACTCCCGTTTCCTCATCCCTCTATTCCCCTTTCCCATCCATCCATCTCCTCTCCGACACTTGCATCCCTCCCCGGCGAGCGACGCGAACTCCCCTGCCTTCGCGGTGCGCTGGGGCGGTGAAAAGGGGGGGAACCGAGGGAGAAGGCGCACGGCGGGTGGGGAGGCGATCTGTTTGGGTGGTTGATATTTATATGTCGGCGTGCATGCATGTGATCTTACTGGGGGTCTCCCGCGTAGCTGAGCTGAGCGGGGCGGATCCCGAAGTGAACGATGATGGGGAAGGTGATGACGTCCGGGTTGAACTGCTCCCTGTCCAGCTGGTCGATGCGCACCGAGCTCGGTTTCTGTTGGGGAAAGAAGAAGTCGGCGGCATAAACATATTTATACACCCACGAGGCAGCCATCATTCAGTCACTTGCTACCAGTGTGAGAAATAGGAAATAATCCAGCCCATAAGGGTCATCTGTCACAGGAGCATAATGACGCCAGGCCCGGATTCGGCTTGTAGCAGGAGCCCACCGATGACAAAGTGATGTCTGGGATGGCGAGCGAACTTCTGACGCTCTTATCGGGGAGAAGATTGACAAGCAACATGTCCTCAGCTGACTCCCAAATCACAGTTAGCCTGTCAGGCATTTTGCGAGATCAGAGGAAGGGGCTGTAGCATAAGGCGCGCTGATCTGCACAGCAGATGGCTCGAGGCTCGAGCTCACCTTGACATTAGCTGCGTTCGCTCGTCACGGCCTGCATACAAACTTTGATTCGAGAGCAAGAGGTCGCCAGCCAACTTTGATTCTGCCCTTAAAGCGACATAATCAGGTTTGATTGGCTTGGTGATTGCCCTGTTTACAATCCTGACAAACACACTGTAAATGCTAATTCAGATACAGCGGCCCATTTAGCATCCGCCGCTTCTTTACCTTCGCTTTAATGCGCCAGAACTGATTGAGGCTTGATGACACTGGCGGCCTCGCGCGTGCGGACGACGCCACCGTGCGAAATAATCACTTGAGCGTGCCGCGTTTGATTGGCGTCGGACTCTTTCACTCTGCGTCGTTTGTGACCTTGACACAACGCAGCAGGTGAGGCGACTCCGGAGTGTCGACTGCTGCATGGTTTTGACCTCCAAACTGCAAGAGCATACTTTATTCGCCAAATTTGAGGTTTCTGATCGCTTGACTGACAGCAAACGTGAAGGTTCTGGCGTTTAACTGTGTTTTACATCACTGCACATTTCGTGAATTTACATTTTCGACATGATAAGATTTCAACCTTGGGATGTTTTTTTTAAAATTCTTAACTATTTTATGACATTTCTGACATAATCTGCAGACACTGGACATGACGGTAATTTTAATAAAACATAAAAGCTCCTTTCAGACCCGCGCTCCTTTTGGTTAATCTGACGTCGTCGGTTTTGATATCTGAATTAAAAAGTCTGGACGGTAACCTCACCAGGTCGGACGTACTCGCTTTCAAAGCAACTCAAGTTGGATACGACAAGTAATGTGTCTAAAGGTGTGTGAATCCATTTGGGAAAGACTTTTTTTTCCATATTTCAGCACCAATATTGGCCCAAAATCATCACAAAAGGCCTGAAACAGATGCAATAAAACCGATTCTTATTCACTTTGCTCTACGATTTCATGCATATAACAAACTGTAATGTCCACAAAAATAAAACTTCAGAGCGACGTAGGTTATGTCGAGTCTTTAACAGCTCAGATTAATGAGCTTTAACAACAACTGATGTGACGAAACACTTCAAATGCTTGTCTTTAAGTTAATCAAATACCTGCAGCATCAAGACCTGTATGAGCATCTTCAAAGTTGCACGCAAGTGACTTATCCCCAACATGGAGACAGGATTACTCAGACACCAACAGTAGATGACGCTGCGTACTTTTCCTCACCATAGATGGGTGCGATTTCACACAGTCACAGTTAATTAACGGCAGCTAAATCACCCGTTACGTGGCATTAGTCCTGAGCTCCATCACAGCTGTCGAGATATTTTTATGTTGCTGTTGGTAAAGTCAGAAAAGCATCGCACGTGGATGGAATTTGGGGTGTTTAGGACCTCGTAGATAATCGTAAACTAGGCTATTTGGTATTTATACAGTCTGATAAGCTGCTATTATGTCAGATTTGGTCTTCTGTTTAATAGTTGTGTATTAACTGTCATGTATCCCATATAAACAGCATAAAATGATCATAACATAACCGTTTAACCAGCAACCAAGACTACAAGAAAAATAAAAAACCCTGCGAGTGACAAGCAAGACGTCCGTTTTGGCCACTGCCCCAGATAGCTCTATTTTCTCCAAACAATGTAAAGCTCCATACATGACCTTTTTAGTAGGCTTTGTTTGACTGGCAGTCTAATCTTTAACTTGAGTCGAGGGACGGAAGACTATTATACACCCACTCTCCGGAAACCCTGACAGCAACAATTCAGTCCCTGCCAGCAAGAGTAGTTGACTCAATAACTCACCCACACCAAAGGTTACGCAATCATATTCACTGCTCATATGCAACCTTTTAGCCAGCAATGACATCTTCACCTTTACCCAGACACAATTACTGTACATCCTTTAAAATATGGGCCAGACGGGGGGAGGTTAACCAACTTCGTCGTGACATAAAAAGCTTTGGGCTCGAATAGTGTCGCTGACAACAAACGCCCTTGGGGATAATAGGTGAGGTTTGCTCGTGTCACCGGCTAACAGGAACAACCTTATTCCTGCGGCGTCGGGGTTGGAGGGTTGGTGGGTGGGGGGGGGGAGAGACAAACGCCCTTGAAACGTCAGACAAAAGCCACCTCCTGTCGTAACAGAGGAGCCGAGGCCTCACCATGCCCGGGTTGGTGACGATCATGCCCTTGCACTCCTCCGCATATTTCTGCCACTCCAGCTCCTCCCACTGCAGCATGTCTGCAATCTCCTCCTCGGGGACCAGCGGCTTGCTGCTGCGTAGCAGGTAGAGCAGCACCTGATGCATCGACAGCACCTCCTTCCCGCCATCTAAGACAAATTGTGAGCACAAACACACATGCAAAATGAGCGTACGTGCGGGCAGAAGCGTAAAAACGCCCCCGGAGGGCACAGAGTTCGACCAGATAGTTGGAAATAATTGAAAAAAAAAAACAAAGCAAAAATCTAAATTTTTAGAGCTTGTGGAATTAAACATGACTTTTCTAGGAGGTTAACTATTCCGCCATACGTCGTGTTCTTTTGCGAAATGCTTGTCCAAGAAAAAAAAAAAAGAAAAGAAAAAAAAACCAAGGGTGATGCTGGAGAAAATCAATTTTTCTATACGTGCATGTCACCCCGGCCAACTCTCAGTTTTTCCAGCCGATACTACCCACTGTGAAAGTGTCCCCCCGCCCTCCACCCCCATGCATCGCAATGACATTGTTGAGGAGACAAAACACACACACACACACACACACACACAGGTGAACACTGATGAAACGGTTCGAACGCCGCACAATACGTGAAGGCACATAATGACACGGCTGTAATGATGTTCCAATCTGCGCTGTGAAAGTCAGAAAAGAAAGCAGACAGACGCATGCATGTGCAGGCAAACGAGCACAAGCACGCAATCAACCGGGTCAAATAGAGTCCGTTTAATAGACACTCATGCAAAATTGATTGACCTCCATTTACGAGTGTTCGGCTTTGACAGACACACACACAAAAATCCTGCAGGCCCTCTCGGCCTCGGATGCATTAAGACGAATGCGCTCGCTGTAACTTTCAAACCGTCGGTGCCTCTCACTGTCTGTTTGCTTTCTGTCTCTTCACAGATCACATCAGATTGGATCTTTCTCTTTTTTTTTGTTTGCAAAAGAGGCGGATAAGTGTATGTAGCCGACCAAATTGGGAGAGCTGGGAGAGAAATTGTTTTTTGATGGAAAGAAGGTAGGTGGCAGTGGCTGTCATAACAAACACCGCGGCCATATCAAAGTGCACCAGCACCATCATGTGTATCAAAGATGAACACCACGCGGCTGCTCGACAGCCACCAGCCGGCCGAGCGCTTGTGCAGAAAAGAAAACCACAATTATCAGCATCGGCGTGCGCAGGAATGCTTCGAGACCGTTGCAGCTCCTGTTGTTGTTTCTCGTAAAGTGGAAGAACTTGGGGGGAATGTGGGCCAGCAGAGGGAGACAAATGGAAGAAGAAGGAGGAGGAGAGGGTCTGTTTAGGTTGTTGGAAGTCCTACCGGGTAAGAATCGGACGAAACGTGGCATGAAATGGAACCGCTGGCATCCAGACGGCTCGCCGTCGCAATCAGGACCTGGAAGAAAGAGCAGACCTTTAACCCTCTGGATGCTCGGTGGGTTTTATTCACATTTTTACTCACTGTGGGCTCAGTTTTCACTGCAGCTCTATGGAAACAACACAACCATGACTAGAAGTAGAGAGAACTTAATATCTTTGATGCAGAATAACAAAGTCAGAAATCACTGAAAAAATAAAAATAAAAGCTGGATTCCGTTGATGATGTATTTTACAAAAATGTAAATAAACTGGAATCAACATGTGCAATATTTTTCAAAGTTCCCACAGGTGTACTGGGAAAACAAACAATCGCTCTACATGCTTTAGATGTTTTACATTTTTACTCTATTTACATAAACATGATGTTTCACCGTGCTGAATGTATCCTCTAACAACTAGCTCACCCGTGTACCGTTTGTAAACCGAGCTGCGTTTATTTTATTGCCAAATAATGTCATATTTTCACCTCAGTCTGCCTAATTTGTGTCCATTCTTGTGTGCACACAGCCTGCAGTTCAGCCGAATATTCACAAAATTTGTGTTACGTGACTGCTGGTTGCAGCTAAGTCACTCGTGGCATCATGGTTGTGCTGAAAAGTGCTAAATTTTCTTTGCTTTTTTTACAGAACGGGTCATTTTTGGCCATTTTTTAAAAACTTAGTCATGTACAATTCATTTATTTTAATGAAATATCACATTGTTAAGCTTAGATTTGCTATATTTTCCTGATAGAACAACACACAGGATTAGTTCAAAGGAAAATTAAAAATTCTTCCAGGACAACAAGCCTTTAAAAGTTCCAAAAGCTTTTCACACAAATGAAACGATATTGTACATCATGTGTAACATACGCAACTGTAAACATGAAATAAGACGCTTAATATTTTAAACATTCTCTAAGAAGAAACCTGTGATTTTTTTGCCCCACACTTTTAAACCAATTATTACTCCGGCAGGTGTATTTAACACTGAATACAGTGAGAATAAAGGGTGTTTTAAACATTTAGTATTTCTATATTAATGTGAAAATGAAAGTAACTCCCAAAAGAATTCAGTAAAATGAGCAACACAGTGATAAGAGCCTGCGTCAGAGCTTCTGTTTAGTTTGTCTCACATTATGGAGCAGCCACGTGTTACTTTGCGGTAAAGGTTCCTGCATAAACATTTAACAGCAACACATTGTCAAAATGCCAAAGCTCGTTTCCATAAAAACTGGAAAAAAAAATAAAGGATGATATCAAACTGGGATCTTTATTTGCCATTTCCTCAACATACAAGCTGTGATTTGAGATCATTTCCTCTCATTTTTGACACGTTGCACCACAGCGCTGCGACAATTCATCAATTAAATTGATTTGTTTTCGACTACTGAATGAATTACTCACTATTTTGGCAACTTATGGATCAGTTTGAGTCATTACTAGTGGAAAAAAAGTACAAATGATCCTGATTCCAGTGTGTAAATGTGAATATTTTCTGGTTTCTGTGACAGTCTTTGGGTTGTGGACAGACATCTGATAGAACAAACAACTAATAGAGTACTCAAGAAAACGATAAAGAAATTTAAACAGCAACAGAAATCATTGCAGCCTTATTTCACCATCAAAGTCTGTACGTGTTAGAAATGCATGAAAGAGAAGATTTCACGAGCCAACAGCTACTTCTGAGCGACGGTTCTGAATCGATTCGGGCCTCGTACCTGTCAGGTTCCAGTCGTACAGCTCGAGAATGTCCTGGAACAAGTAGGCGGCGAACAGCTCCAGGCCCCGGACGCAGTAGTTCTGGAAACAAGAGATACGTGAGCGTACAGTACCGCCACAAAGGCCGCCTTAATGTAGATATGACTGATAAGTAAATCCAGTTCTCCAACTTTATCGCGTAAGCCACCTTATCGACACAATCGAGTCGAGCGGGTCAAAAGGAAGCTCTCTTCCCTCTTCTAAAAGGATTAGCACCTTGGCTCACCCGAGCGCTGAGGTGTGAGGGTTACACGCGGCTCAGACTCCGCCGTTTTGAGATAAAAACAAAAGGGGGAAGAGAAAAGGAGCTGCGAGATAAAGTGGGGGGTTTTTTTTTTTTTACTGACCTCCGGTGTCATCTCCTCTATGAAGTGGATGGTGTAATCTATGTTGAAGCGGATCACACGGCACAATGGAATCTGTGATGATGAAAGGAGCAGAGGGACGGGGGAGAAGAAAGGACGGGCCGTCTCATTACCACGGCGTTAGGCAGAGGTTACGGCTTTTCAAGGAAACTCATTAAAACCTCGTTTTGCGGCTGAGCTCGCCGAAACTGTACGTAAAGTCGCACTCTAAAAAAAAAAAAAAAAACTGGCAGCCATGCATCACATGCCTCCACACACACACACACACACACACCTGACTCTTGGAAATTAAGCAACTTAAATCTTGCTAAATAGATAAGCCTGCTCTTCTGTGTTTAATCTCCCCAGTTACACGGTCTTTGTTGTCGGAGCGCGGGGGTCCATTTTAGGAGATTAACCTGGAAGCCACATTCACTCTTGCCCATCCCGGCGGCTAACTAGCAGGGGGTTAATATCGCCACGCTCCGAGGTTCCTAATCCCCCGCGCCGCCACCAAGCGTTTACCCGAGCTTTTAACAAGGGCCGCTTAAATTATCCAGTTCAAATCATGCCTAATCCTCGGGGCTCTTTTCAAGCTGGACGGATATTGACCAAGTGCTCTATTATTCAAACATACGAGGGGGAGGAAAAAAAAAAACGCACATAGACACGAGGCAGGCGCACATCAGCACACAGAAATATTCACACTTTTTGAGCGAATTTTCCAGGGTTTTTTGCGGATCCCCTGTCGATTTTTCTCGCTCCCTTTAAACTTCCTCCTTGGGATAAAAGTGAGGCACGGCTACAGAAAGAGCGGCGCCTTTCAAACCGCGACCTCTCTAATGTTTGACAGCCACTGATGGGCCTTCAAAAGTGCGGGAGAGGACTCTGTGACAAGGTCAGCCCAGCGAGAGGCGAGCACTTTGTCCAGGCAACAAAGAAGTCGACCCGGAAAGCCAAAAAGCCGATTTCTGAAGTTATTTTTGAAGCCGAAGGGGGGAGGGATTCTTCACCCTGACAAAGATGATATATATGTTGCCTCAACAGGCGTGTAGGAGGAGGAGGAGGACGGCGTCGCGCGACGGCCAAACGAAAGCCGCGGCGAGCAGCAGTTGGTCCCGCGAGCGGGGAGAGGTAATGGAACCGATCGCCACGTGGGTCCTTTGCATGGCAGACCTCCATGTTTGCAGGCTCGCATAACAGAAATCGCAGCGGACGTGGGAGGAATACCGGGACCGGGCCGTGTAACCGAAACGGATAAAGAGACTTCTGATGATACAATAAGAGGACGAATGTTTAAACGAACACAGAGTCACACGTCTGGCTTTTTATCAGTTAGTTATTAATGAATCTGCCCGACGGATCCGAGAGAAACCTTCAGGTGAAATCAAATCAAACTGAAGAGCTACCGAGTGGCTAAACTAGGAGGCTACAACAGCATGCTGGTTTTTTCTTTTTGCAGCTGTGTTTAACCCTGGATTTTGAAAATATCATTATGGCGTAATGCTAAAAGACGCGTTCCATCTTAAATCAGTAAAATTTTTAGACTAATTTCTGCTCAACCTCGACCTGTGAGTGGATTGAAGTTTTTATAGCAAGAAAATGTGAATATTTCTGAACATATTTGTGAAATTTTTGCTTGAAAAATCGAATTCTTGGTGAGATTTATTTTTTTTTTAAATTGCAGGTCGACCCACTTTCAGCACATTTTGTCACACCTGAAGTTTGAAGCTATTTGAGTTATTTACGGTAAAAACCTGAAATTTTAACTTTTTCTACTCCATCATGTATTTAATCAAGAATCTGCAATATGGTACAAGTACATTAAATAATCTCTAATTATGTGAGAGCTAAAATATGGAAAAATAAAATGGAATCTGCCATGAAAACTTCCATCTTTGCGCACACATTTACAAAAAAAATTGATAAAGCAGAAGCCAACTAGTGAGATTTTCTGAACCACGTGTAGTTTTCTGTCACAGTAATACAACAGAAATATATAATATTACTAGAACCTTCATAACTGATTGAGAATGATGAGAAATAACGGTGAAAACTTCAGGCTTTATCTTCAATAGCTCCTGAAATTTGTCGCACACAAAATAATGTGCTGAAAGTGAGATACAAGATTTTTCTTTAATTTCAAATATCTCGGAAATGGATGCGTACATCAATCTAAAACGTCAAAGACAGCATTTTAAATATACACAGTTTATGATTTAAATACAAAAAGTTTCAAGCAAGGAGACGTCCGAGCAGAAGGTTCCTGATGATTTGAGATGGAACATCTCGTATTAAAGTTCCTCCCCGGTCGCTGATTAAACCCTAAAACTCTTCTCTGTGGATGAAAGCTACATATTTAGAGATATTTCCATGAAAATAATAATAACTTTCTGCCTTAGAGTGGCTCAAATGTAACTCTACACTGTTGGTACCTCTAGAAAGTGCAGGTCTATGATGAAAAAAGCTCTTCTTTTGACCCAAAGCTCCTCACTTAAGGCACTCGAGCACAAAAGCTCACTGTTTAACTACTTTTTGACACACAAGTTGTAATACTGGAGCAAATTATTCAAACTAGAACCAACTCTGAACAAGAATATTGATACAGAAAGCCCAAAACAAGCAAGTTAACATGATTGGTTCCTTAGATTTGTCATATATGAAACTCAGAAAATCTAAATTTGTGTTTTTGCAATTGTCATTCGTTGACGTCTTGCAGCCTGTAAAGACGCCGCGAGGACATAACAACGAGGTAAAACATCTCATAGACGCGCTACAGCTTAATGATTTTGTCTCCCTGCTAGAGTTCAAAGCTCTGATGTAAAGACATGCAACTGAACATAGCAATTGTGATTCCGGGACTGGATTTTGTTTTGTGTCGTTTCAACGCGCGTTGCTAACTTTTTTATTTTGCTGCATTATAATGGCGTATCCTAATGGCCAGTTCTATTCCGGTTAAATAAAGGTTAAAACAACACAAATAAACACACAAATATGCGCCAGAAACATCCTGTTCAAAGCCAATATGCACCAACATAAGACAAACACCATCAAACGCACCAGCTCAACAAGGCAGCGAACAAATATGTGGACATGCGGAAACACAGAATAATGAAAATGTGGGAGGATGGAAACCACAAAGAGCGCCGATCATCTGGATGGTTTGGCGGCGCGAGAAGTTGTAGGTTTGGGCAGAACTGTATAAATAACAGAGTTTTTTCTATTTATTGAATGCTGATATAAAATGAACTATAACTAATATAATAAAAAAAAGCTTGTGGGATGCGTTACTTACTGTAGCTTTAAATATTTAAGTTTTCCTATCAGACGAGCTTGAAGTCTTCGGGCTGATAGACGCACCTGTATTCGAGTATGAAACGACTCCCTGAAGGCGGAAAAGGTTGCGAGCAGCCGTTGTTTGTTTCACCTTTGGGGAGGTTTAACGTGACACTTACAAATAAAATAGAGAAAAAGCTCAGCGTGACACTTGCCTTCCAAAAAAAAGAAAGAAAGAAAGAAAGAAACTCCAAGCAACTGAATAAATAACAACGGCATGAAATGTGGAAAAAAAAAAAAAGCGTAACTGAGAGAAATGACTGTACAGTGACACCCACTGTAACTGTCAAAAAAAGAAAAAGACAAGTGAAGCCGCCGTGGTGTAAAATTCATGTCTTGCACCGCCGACAATTCAGAGAAGGCTTACGTTAGTGAGGGGGGTGTGGGAGAAGAGGGAGAAGCCTTCGAACAGGTACTCGTGGTCATCGTACTCGATCACCGTCGGCCGGTCGGTCTGGAACAGAGAACAGTCAGAATGTAGCAGAGATACAGAACCCGCAACATGAATACAGTTATTATGTACAGAAATGGGACAAAATCACACATTTATGCTCACGCATTGCAACAGAAAACCTGCTAAAGGTTACAGAAAAACAGTCTGATGTTAGAAGCATTGTTACTGTGGCTGATATTTGTCATTTTCCCAATTATCAGTAAATTGTTGGCCGATTATTGATCAATTAAATGCGCTACTTCAGGTTTGTTGTGTCAGAAATGTCTCCCAAGCAGCAAGAACTGGACAAAAAACACAAACCAGGAAGTTAGCTACCCTCACAGTGGCTAAGGCTAAGCTAACAGCTAATGGCTAAGTTAGAAGGCAGCCACAAACCAGTATATTAGCTCCTCACAAAGTGGCTAAGGCGAAGCGAAGGGCTGGTGGTTAAGTTAGAAGGCAGCCACAAATCAGTATATTGGCTCCTCTCACAACAGCTAAAACTAAGCTAACAGCTGGCGGCTAAGCTAGAAGGCAGCCACAAATCAGCATATTAGCTCCTCTGACAGTGGCTAAAGCTATGCTAACGGCTGGCGGCTAAGTTAGAAGGCAGCCACATGATTAACCTGAAAGTAGAAAAAAATTATAACACTTTAAGATCTGGATCTTAGGGGGCGATAAAAGTGATAGAACAGAGAAATATTAAGGAAATAGATCTATTTTCTATTTTACATATTCTGTTATCGGCTCCCTTATCAATGAAGAACTGTAATTATGACACATGCTGGTAAATTATCTGTTCCAAATTTCAATTTTTTGACCTTTCTCAATTACCGATGACCGGCATCACCCTGAAAAGTAATTTACACAATCCTTTCACAGTGTTTGACTGGCGGGTTGTGCATTAAAAAGGCTGATAATGTTATTTGTACTGAGACTTTTTAATAATCTTAGAAAAGAGACAAAAGCCTACCAGGAAGTTGGTGGGAGGAGACACGGTGATCCTGTAGTGGAACAGTTTTCCAGCGTTGTTGTTCATCGGACGACACTGTTTCACAGGCTGCAAAAAGACACAAAAAAACTCAGTTACTTTAGACTAGTGTGGTGAATTTCTAAACTAACTACCACATCCCATGAATTATTCTAACACTAAGTAATCACGACACATTTGAGGAGAGGAAAACTTGTAGATTTATTGCACGCCAAACCGAGTCGCCTGCAACAAACTGAGCTGAAGTTGTCGCAGAAAGCACCGACCTGAATTAGATTATTATTGTTATTCATCCCACCCGGCGTTCGTCACGTCTTCCCAAAGTTTGATTATCACCCGATTATCACCTTCTGTCACGAGCCGCGTCGCCACATTGCGTGCGATCGTCGTCGCATCCTTTTGTTTACATTCAAACCCCGTACAATCTGTGATTTAGTCTTGAGATCTGAATCTTGAGGCTGCTATGACGCATGGAGGGTTCACAGAATGTCTTTATCGTTTGAGACTTCATACATCGATTTAATGAGCAAAAAGTTGATCTAAATATGCACCAACACTATATTTTAGCTCTTATAACTGTATATTTCAGCATATCTTTCAAATAAATATAAAGATATAGTGAACATGACCTTCCTAAACATACACTCGACTACAATTTCCAACACTTCAAGAGGTGTTAATTGATTAACTGCACTTAATAACTTCACAGATGAAAAATATATGAACTGATCAGGCAGAAGACGAGGGGCACGCACGTCAGAAAACGTGCTGCAGGCTAGCTGTAGTACCTGGTTGCGCCACCAGGTGGAGCCTCTTACTGTTTACTGAGATGGAGTTACAGGTGTGTTTGCTGACCGCCAGCAAAGGTTGCACAAAACGAGCGCACCGTCCTGATATTTAACTGCAACCTGTGGCAGTCGCGTTGATGAACTCCGCAGCAGAAAGTTGTGAAAAAGGTGCCTAGCTACCTGAGGCTCATGCTAGCGCTAAATTAGGACTGTCGAATGCTAACAATGCTGACGTTCAGGAGCAGCAGGACTCTGATTAGATGCCTCCAACAACATCCAAACTAAAGTGAAGTGTATTAATGATGCGTATAAATATATTTTTAAGGATAGCAGTGAGTACCTACGATATCCTGGACCGATAAAGTTGCTGCAACAGTATTTGTGCACCTCAGCTGCTCGATTAACTACAGCACGTGTCACTCCATCATGTAGATCAGATATGAGGATATAAAACTACTGTGAAACTACACTGCAGGTCATTTGCTGCGTTCAATACTTTGGATTTTGTCGGCACAATTGTTGAAAGCAGTTTCAAATTCGGGTGTTTTTTGCTAATGTTTTTACAATTCAAGTAACCTGATGTTTGTTTTTGTCTGTTCTATAAGTCAGAGTTAATTGTTTAGCCAACACTAACTGGTTAAAAACTGTTTGTTAAACATATAGAAAAAGGTCTAAAAGTTAAGCAAATTGTTTTAAATTACCTCCCTAATGACTGTTTTCATTAACAACTTGCTGCTTATTTACGAGATTAATTGTTAGCTTATAAAACAAACGCACGTCCCAGTTGTTATTTGGTTAAACATTTATAGTTTTCGGTGTTATAAAACCAAAAAAAGCTGCAAATTCCCACAGTTGAGAAGCTGGGAACTGGAAAAACTGCTTGAAAAATGACTTCACCGACTTATTACTGATGTAGTTAACGATTAATTTTGCTGCTGATCGACTCCTTAAAGGATTTAAATCACTCATCACCTCCTCAGATTAACGCAGGGGGGCTTTGTTAAGCACAGAACAGGAAAACACAAGCTCCTGGTGTGGCCGATGATTAAAAACTTAATCGGCACCTTTAATGAGACCTGGAATGAGTCTAATTGTACTGTCTATATACACAGCAATAACGAGTCATATGACAAATAATTGACCCAAAACAGGCAATTAGCGAATTAATCGACTAACGAGGGGGCGAGCCTTGTTTGTTTGTCCACCAGCATTGATTTTTAAAGATGGAAAATGACCTTAAAGTAATATTTACATGCCTGTAAAGGTGAGTAAAAACAGAGGGGGAGGGGGGGAGGATTATGTAAATGACACCATAGATTGACAAGGACCTCGTTAACGATTCATTCCATCCTCGCAAAAAGAAAAACACACAAGTTTCCATCATAACAGCTAAAATATGTTCCACCGGTCAGCTGAAGATGCTGCTGTGTGGGAGTTATTGTTCCAAAACACAAGAAACACAGATTTCTTTGGCATCTTGCAAGAAAAAAAAAAAAAAAAAAAAAAAAAAATCAATGAGTCACTGAGACAAATCAGCTCTCCTGTCGAATTTCTACAGATGTGATGTCATCTTTTGCTTCTCTAAGAGGATACAAATCCCACTTATTGTCCTTTTAAACGCAACAGAAAACGGCCTCTGCGGAGAGAATACATTTAGGCCGACTAGAATAATACCCTTGCCCCTGTGTGGCACAACTTCAAGGTTATGAAAGGGTGATTTATTCACGGCGTGTCATACCTCCTCCCCCGGGTAGATGCTGTGGCGGATCCCTGTACGTCTGGCCTTGGCACTGCACTTACACAGGGGACCATCATTCATCTGGACAGAGAGAAAATACGTAAATCAGACACACAACTGCTTCGCTTGCCGCGTGCAGCACATGGAGGAGGGGGGGAGCTGCTCAACATTTCACATCTCCAAACCGCCGACCTTTTGTTTCTTCGCCGGAGTTTAAAGTTTGGAGTTTTTCTCTCTGCGACAGCGTTTGGATCACACATAGAAATGAGTCACAGATAAACCGTTTCCACTTTGGGTTTTCAATACTTTTCATACAAGTTATGTCGTTATATTATATATGTAGTTAGAGATATTTACTGGAGTGATTTGCTTGATCAAATATTAAAAGGCTTTAAATTGTAATATGATGTGTTGTATCATTAATAATAAACAAAACTACAGATTTTGTGTATTTACACTAAACGGCCACAACATTAAAACCACCTACAGGCTTTATTATAACAAGATATTTAGCACAATTCACTTTATTTGTTGATTAATTAAAGGTTGTGTCTTATAAATACTGCATACACATTCGCATAATCTCGTCACTAATTTATTTCACCTCTTTTAAAGTCTTAAGTTAATTTTGCATTTTAAAGACGGTGCATTTATTGATGAATTCCTACTTTTTGGGTTATCGATCCCTCACTGGGCAAATCTAAAATATTTTAACATCATTTAGTGTTTTTTTTCTTTTCAGTACGTAACTATCACGACATACTGCAGATGATTATAATAAAGTATACCCTGCTTTTAAGCTTTTTTTACTTCATTGTAGAACCATTTGTTTTAGGATCCTCTTCAACAACAGACTTTATTTCTACACAAACTTACTTTGACCTCTAGTCGTTCATTTTAAGATTAACTTGGGGGAAAAAATGGCTTAAATATTAGAACAACAGTTACGGCCTTAAAAAACATATTTATTTGCATTATTTGGTAAATGATTAGACTTAATATTAGCGCCACAAACTGGAATATCCAGAGTTCATTTCTGGCAGGATCAGATGCCAGAATGTTGGAATTTATATGCGTTTTCTCTAAATCACGTATAAAGTCAGATGTAAAAAAAATTTCAGCTGTTGGCCAAATGTTTTGTTAACGTTACTTGAGCTGCAGCTAACAACTATTTTCATTGTGGGTTATTCTGTGAATTGTGGTCTTAACTAACCGTGTGGTCAGGTGTTACATTTCTGACTACATGGGACACCATTTTGGCTCATGAATACAGCAAAGCTAGCAGAACTGCTACAGAGACAATAACGTTGGTCTGTTTGTATACGGTGAAATAGTTTCACAAGTTTGAGCTCAACAGCCACGAAATACTGTAAAGACATTCCCCTGATTCTCTCTGCAGACTTTTGATGCAGCTTGTGATGACTTTCTCAATTGGAATTTACTTTTATTTAGCTTTGTGTAAAATATGATTGATTGTGAACATCTCAGCTGTTGACAGGCAGAACAAAAGTTTTTGCTAAAGTGTCAGCGTTACTTGTCTGCAACTTACAATTATCTTTATTGGTTATTTGTAGATTGTTTCCTCGATTAACTGTTAGGTAGTGTGTGTAAAAATGTTTCCCAAAGTCCTCAAATGTCTTGTTGAATCCAAAGACTTTCAGTTTAACATCACAGAGAAGTTTGGAAACCATTTAAGAAGCTGGAATTAGAGAATTTAGACTTTCTTTATTACAGGAAAGTTGCTAGATGACTGTATTAATTGACTATTAATTGTTTTATTGCTGTAGCTTAAGTTGATAGTTTCTAATGTGTGGTCTCGTTTAGTCACGACTGCTCAGAACCACAGAACACAAACGAAGAAGACGGAGCAGCGTGTCTCGGTTAAGGCGGACCAACCTGTCCCGGATCGTTGTACCACAGCTCCTCGTGCAGCCGGTCGGGATGAGCTTTTTTTCTCTTGATCTCAGCAATAACATCAAAAACCTCTGAGTCAGAGCTGCTGGAGCAGGTGCTTCCTTCGCCGTCTGACTCACACTCTGAGTCACTGCTGCTGTCGCCTGAAAAAAACCAAAGTGCAACGGGGTCTTTAATCATCACGACGTCGCCGCGGCTGACGACTAAAACCTAATTCGCTGAGGCGGAGCTGGTCGAGTGGTTAAGCCGCCGCGCTCAGCTGTGCTCTCGCAAAGTATTACACAACATAAAGTACCCGGTAAAGCAATCTGTCAAAATGTTTTCAAAGTGTGTGCACTCTGACTCTGCCAGCTCTCGCAGAAGAATAATCACCCACACTATGCTGATGATGCAGCACAGTTTAAGATCTGTTACCTAATGCTTCTTTCGGCAAACAAACAGTTTGACTCACGCCGGTGGATCCGCCGTTTGAACGTTCCCCTCCTTTACAAGTCCTCATTTTCGTGCCAACCGCAGACTTAAACGCATCCACGAGATTAAAAGAGCAGCGCGGTTGCCAGCGTTGACAGCTGGCACTCATGTTTCCTTCCCCTCGCTTGTCGTCCTCCCTCACCGAGAGGAGAACCTCGCACCAAAGCGAGGATTATAATTACCACTCAGCTGAATGGTTTGTGGCTCTTAGCTAAGCAAAGTCTTCAATTCTTATCAGCGTTTTTTTTTTTTTTTTTTGGTTTGTTTTTGTTTTAACTCGAGCACTTGATTGTGAAGCCGGTGCCCAGAGCAGCATATTTAGCAAATTAGATCTCCCTGAGTGAGATTTATATTATTGCACTGTCGAAACAGACAATCAAGCTGACAGCCCTGCAGATAACATCATAAACACTTAACTTAATCTCTGCCGCGCCCTAACGCACCGCTGAGAAGACAGCGAGTTTTTTACGCGCATCAATGACGGAAAAAAAAAAAAAGGTTGTCGACGGATCCATTAACTGTTGATTGTTGTTCAGTGACACAACGAGAAGTATGAGCAGACGCAGGGTCCAATTAAGGAATCAATCACTGGCTGCTGGGAGCAAAAAAAAAGAAGGAAATGAGTGTGCTCTTCAGGAATGTGAGGTTACAACTAAAAGAACCCACATTACTTCACATTGAACTGTCTTTTAAGTATGAGGTGCATTCAGGAAGCTCAGTGGCTGCTCCTGTTGTGAACGTGTTGCATGTGATTGGACAAAACGCTCCCAGATTTCAAACCAGAGCAACACGACGACTGGTTTTAGAAACTTAAATCACCAAAAAAGTGTTTCTGAAACCCTCTGAGGTGAGAAATAAGTTGAATCTGTCATTACTAAAAGTTTTTCAGGAGCTTCCAGAAGCGACGAGTCACACCGGACGCCACAGACGTGACCTTAGATTCTGACTCTCACGTTTAAATTTGAGGATACTTTTGGACAAGAACGTCTCTGGAGCTGTTAAAAGATAAAAATCTGACATTTTCACTCCTGTTTCTCATCATGCCGTTGATTTAGAATCTGTAGGACGAGTAGGTCACGTGATCTCTGATTAGGGGTGAGTTGAAATATGACAGCAAGTATTCTATTTGTTTTGTATTATTAAGACGTGCAACAAGATAATTTTTGGAAAATGTCACTTACTGACTTCTGTAGTATCAGTTTTGTTGTAAATGTGAGCTCAAACATGGGGCGGCTTTATTATTTTTAAATATTTCAACTCACACATAATCAGAAATTACTTGAACGACTTATATATTATTACAGATTCTGAATTAATACCATGATGAGAAACAACAGTGTAAATTTCAGGCTTTTATCTTTAATAGTTCCTAAAATATTGAAGCATAAACAGCCTCAAATTTCAATTTGAAAAAAATAATGTTCTGAAAGTGGGTTGGCAGTCAATTTTGTACCTGAACTAAGAAGCTAAATTGTCGTAAATATGTTAATAAATCTCCATATTTTATGCTATAAAATTTCAGGAAAATCAGAGATGGTGGAGCAGAAATTGTTGTAAACATCTGATGATTTAAGGATTTTTTTTTTGGATCACATCAACAAGATCGTCCCTCCCCAAACCTCTGGTCGCAAGATCAGGCTCCCTGTAAACGTATTCATCTTTCGCATAATTAAAATTCAAATTAAGGAGTCTTGTTTTCATACAGTGGAGGAGACGCAGCACCCATTGTAGATGGTGCTTCATACAGAACAGGGCTTCCAGAGAGAGGTCCAAGTGTTGCAGGAGCATTTGGAGCAGAGCATCAGTGCACAAGGTGACGACTTTAAAATCAGGTACAGCTGCTTCTCGTCACAGAATTTTATAATTGTACATCTGACGTATCAAAAATTGATTTTTAAATGAACTAACATGACAAAACATACGACACACAGTCAATAAGGAGGCCAAAAATAGTTGTGCATTACCATAATGAACACATTCTACCCACCTGGATCCTCGTCCAGTTTGGTCTTCGGTGGCTCCCATTTGGGTCGAGCCTCCTTGGCTCGCTCCTGCCTCCTTCCCAGCTCTTCCTCAAAGCGCTCGTACAGGTCGCGCAGTTTGCTGGTGCCCACCACCGTCGAGTCTCCCTAAAAATAAACAAGGTCGAACACAAGAGGTTTTCAATTTTAAATGTTAAAACTGAACGGCACTGACCACAGCGCAGGTGGCACTTTGATGATTTCAAGGGCTTTTATTTTTATGCTTTTAGAGCGTCAACGTCTCAGAACCACAGGCCACCAGGAGGCCAGACTTGTTAAAGTTTAAGTGCAAATGCTTTTGAGTTTCTTTAACGTGCTCCAACCGACAGTCGCTCTATAAGTCAATCTATTAGCGGAGATCATAACGGCACAAAGAGACCCCGGGTGCTGTAACAACATCACAAATAGACCGACAGTGATTGCACCGCTGCGACCTGCAATCTCAGCGCCAGCGCAATCTTACACCCTCTTAAAACAGCAACCGACACCCAAAGGTGTCATCCTCCCTGTCGCAGCAGAAAAGGCCGGTAGGAGGAGGCAGGAGAACAAAGTCGGGTTCCATCTCGACATTTACCGTCACTTTATTTTTACTGACGGACAGGTCGAGCCTCTGCCAGAATGTGTAATTTGTGGGAAGGAAAATAGCTGAGGAGGCGATGAGAGACGGCTCGGAAAGGTCAGAGTTTTGGAGAAGAAAGAGGAGGTGGCACCATCCGGCAGATCTGACGCATTCAGGAGGGCTCGTGGTGGTTTGAGAAGGAGGACTGAGGTGTCTTTTGAGCACCTGACAGACCGAAAAACTAAACCCACTCTTTACCGACACGGATGCGTTTGATAAAAGTTTCCTCCGGCAGCCAAATAAAACGATACCAAGTGAGTAAATGGAAAAGTGTCACATGCAGTAAACAAAACAAGTCATTCTCTCGTTTAATCTACTGTTAAAAACGGAACACAAGGACTTTTTTAGCTGAAGCTCCTGAGTGCAGGTCAGATATATTTAAGACAACACGCTACCACTTGATCCATGGGGTCGTTGGAGTAGTAGCTCTCGGCGTGGGTGCAGCGGATCCAGGCGGGTTTCAGCAGCTCTTCCTCCTCCTTCTCATCATCGCCCTTCTCCTTTTCCTTCTCCCGGTCTCGCTCTCGTTCCCTCTCTCGCTCTCGCTCTCTCTCGTCATCGGGATCTCGGCTCCGGACGGAGGAGTAGCTTCGCTCTCTGCTCGGCCCCGACGAACCCTCCGACCTCCGGTCCTTCTCCTCCTCCCAGCGGCCGCGCTTCCTGTCTCTGCTTGTCGACCGGCTGCAAGAAGCAAAAGCGAAAGTTCACAATTAGCTGAGCGGAAGTAAAAGCGGATCCTCATCACGTCCGATTAGCGCCGAGCTGAAGACAATGTCTGATTTCAGTCGACGTCGTTATGTATTCGACAGTTTCAGAGACTCGCTTTTAATAAAGACAAGGAGAAAAAAAGGCCTAATTGGACTCTAACCGCATTAATTTAAACTGATCACTTTAGACTATTTACTGAGATCCATCAGCTGTGATGTTAACACAACAATTTAAAACACACACACATTAATAAAAATCTATAAGAACAGAGGAGTGAGCTCACCTTGAAGCAAAACTATCAAACAAACTGCCATTGATGAAGTGTCACAAATAGTTTTATCATTCAGGCCTGCTTTATGAGCAAATGAGCATCTGGAACAATGATTTAAGTATCGTTATTCCAGTATTTTATCTTCAGCTTGAAGCTTATAGTACATTTAGGGAGTTCGCCAGGAAAGAAAGGTTTTCCTATAAATGCTATTAAAGGAAATGTTCCGATTCTAAATTTTATGCCGGGTTCTCTCGATGTCTCGGCTTCGTTGAAGTGCGCTTGTGTTCTGACTTCCTTCACCATCGAATACGACGCAAGCAAGTAGATGATTTAATGTCAGGCGGAACATCCAGTACCGTATTTATACCAAAATAAGAAATTATTTTATTCCGATTGGAGTTGGTAGCCACAGCCTGGATGCAAACTAAACGACTGGCAAGATAAACAGAACAGCATTTAAAAACTCTTTCTTTCTAGTACGTCAGGAGTCGTAGGATGCAAAGATATTGTATTAATCCTAAATCTACTGAAATTTAGTGACACACAGACCAAAAAATGTAAAATTCTGGGAGTTGTAAGAATCACTGCAAACTGAAACAGACCTAGAAAGTGAGTAAAAGAAAAAAAAAAGTACTTGAGTGTTTCACAACAGCTTTGATATGATAAACAAGGAACCCCACTTGTACCTTCGAGGCCTCTTTCTGTGCCTGTCGGGCGACTGGGATCTCCGACTCTCTCTGTGACGATACCGCTCCCTGTGAACAGACACAGGCAGAGAATTAAGAAGGAAATCGTGTTACCGAAAATGTCACTCAGGATATTTTTGTCTGCGTACCTGCTGCGATCTCTGCTCCTGTGTCGGGGGGGAGTCCGGCCTCTGTCGTACTCAGACCTGTACCGTCCTCCCTCCGGCCTGCCGCGCCTGTCCGGACTCCTCCCGCGGTCCTTCCTCTCACCGGGAAACTCCATTTTGTGCCTGTCACCATGGCTACCGTAGCCGTAGCACTTCTGCCTGTGGTCGTCGTGGCGATAGCCTCTTTCTGGAGACCGCCGGTGGTCCATGGGCTTCTCGTACTTGTACTGGCCGCCATGCCGGATGCTGTGGTCGGGCTGGAACGGGCTGGGGTTCTGGGCGTAGCCGGGGTTGAAGGTGGGAGGCGGGAAAGGAGGGTGAGGAGGATGGGGGTAGTTCATGGAGTACGGAGGGTGGTAGCTCATAGACTGAGACGCCATGGGGGGAGGCATCGGCGGGTGAGGAATCGGCGGCGGGGGAACAGGAGGCATCATGTAAGGGTGGTAGGCGTTCTGAGCCGACACCTGGGCGCCTGGAGTCGGGCCGCCAGTGGAGCTCGGTAAGGGAGGAGGTGGAAAGTTGGGAGGGGGTTCAGGGAAGCCTTGCCGGGCGGGAGGTTTGGGGAAAGGGGGCCGCACCGGGCACTGGTTGAGAGAATTGGGAGTCTGGGACGGCGCCGGGGGAGGGTACTGCATGAAGTCGGAGTGCGGAGGCATGTAGCCGCTGTTTCCGTGGTAGCCTGAACTGGGAGGATTCTGCGGGTCGTAATGGTAGGAGGGAACCGGAGGCTGAGGAGGGGGCGGCCTCAGGTTGGCGGGCCGGTAGTTCTGAGCGGAGCCGTGCTGGCCGGGGGGCATCCCTCCCCTGGGACCCCCACGATCCTGATGGAAGGACATGACTGTGGACAAGACAGAAGAATCAGGTTACAGCTGTTATCACCGGTATACACATGAATGAAACACACCAAATGAACCTAAACTAATGTTTTACTTGATTGATTCCTTAATTAACCTGTCCAGGGTGTCCCCTGCCTTCGCCCTGAGTCGACAGGCTCCAGCTCCCCATGACCCAAGTGAGGATTAAGCAGTGTATAGATAATGGATGGATGGATGGATGGATTCCTTAATTATACATGCGGCAAAGCATGTTTAAACAAGTCAAGCTTGACCGTTCTCAGCAGAAACCTCGATTCCTGCTTCCAATCTTGTGTCAAAGACGGTTTTGCCTTAAAACAGAATTTCCTGTGGTGCTGAATTCTGTGGTTAGGCAGAGGGCTCACCACAGGTCACATACGGTTAGTAGTCATAAAATAACTTGTGCTGTGCGTTAAAGTTGCGTACAGGTTCATTTTAAAGAAAACACAAATTGAATGGGAAGCAGGCTTTCATACAACACCAGCAGTATAAACCACCGTACCAGGACTCAACCACAGCATCACTGCAACTTAAGAGACCAAAACTATGGAGGATTTGAATGGTTTGTTTGCTTAATTGTTATCTGTAGTCCAAGATACAAGATACTCCAACACCTTGCATTAAAAAACAGCACTTAGTCCTGCTTTATTATTAGACACTTCAACTGATCGGAAAACGGACGCATTAGCAGATATGTGGAGCCAACACGTCCAACTAAGAGACGAATCTCACTGACATGCAGACTTGCTCACAGGATTCAAAGAGCAACCGGTTAACAAATGTAATCGCACAATTACTGAACACTCTTGATTTATTTTGTTATAAATGACCTTTTTCTCTCCATTGGAGTTTGGCAAGGTGAAGCTCAAAGCACTGACAACTGTTTAACTTTTTTTTTTAGCTGAAATCTCCATGCAAACACAGCGTTCATTCAATTCTGCAAAAGGAGTGGAAGTGGAAGTGATTAAATGTACAATAAAGTACTGCTTCCTTTTATTTCTGTAACCGTTTAGAAGCAGCAACGTGACGTGAAGTTGGAGACACGTATAAAGACTTGATCCTAATGCAGAGTTTCTCCTGTTCTGGTTGGATATGGTACAATACTTCACTCCTGTAAGTTCATGCCTTCTTTACACATTGTCCACTACCTTGTATTGACACCATCATATAGTTTTATTTTACATTTTTTCAATTAACAGGGGGGAAAAAAAACTTTTTAAGCTCCATGTTCTATTGTCTATTATTTCATTACTTTCCTGACGTTTTAGTTATTAGCTGTGGTATTGTTTCATATATTTAGATTTAGCTTAACAACACTAGTCTGTAGTGTGTGTTCATTAGTTTAGTTTAGTTCTAAGTCATCTTGCATTTCTGTACATGAGAATATCATAGTTTATGTTTTCAAGAGGTCTTAATGACAAAGAGCCATCTTAATACACTTTATTATGATGATGTAAATGCACCTAGCTTCAGCCCTGACTCCTATTTTAATCTACACACAAAAGCACTGACTTTATAAAATCATAAACCCGTGCAAAAGCTGAATATATAAATAAACCGTCTATTTATCGTCCACATATAAAACAGCATCAGCAGCTGCACCTCGTTAAACTAACTAACATAACCAATGTGGGTTAGCTTAGTAGCCAGGGAGCTAAAAGCAGACGTCGTTGACCAGAAGACGCATTGAAAGAGGGAAAGTAATCAAAAAACACCTGTTAAATCAACTAATAAGAGCATTATTCAAAGCTAACAGCAGCAGCTACGTTAGCAGCTAGCGAGCATCATGTAGGATGCGCAGAGGAGAAATTACCTTCGAGAGTAACGGGAGCTAGCGGCGGCAGGAGCGAATCATTCAGTCTTCCTCACGGGGCCAAAACACGACAATTAAAATCGTTTCTAAATTAAGTTAATTAACAGAAAGCACGCAATGCAATTAGCTTTACGTTCACGCTTTGTGCGCGTCCGTGTTTCTCGTCGGGACGGTTTAGGAGAGGAACGCCGGTGGACCAATCGCAGCCAAGGATGCTGCGGTTGACCAATGAGAGAGCTCGTAGGTTTCCCACCGGGCCGAAGCATCACTGCTGCACATCAACTACTTTATCGTGTATATTAGGATTTAAATCAGATTTACTTCAGTAAAAGTACAAATAAATGAGTGTAAAAATACTCCATTACAAGCACAGAAAAAGTAAAAGTACATAAGCAGCAACATCTACACACTGAAATGTAATTAAAGGGAATTCTTCGCACCACTTAATTAATTTCCTCATTAAAAGATAAAATAATAATAATACAGTCAACAGAAAAGAAAAAGATTTAAAACTGCACCTGCTGTGTGGCAATAGCAATTAAGTGTAAAACCCTTTCATTCACATTGTAAAACCCCATCAACATGCCTTATTTTCCCCTAAATTACACATTTAATGCAGAAAAAGTTACTGCAGCCGTTTTTTTTTAGCTCCACATAGACTAGATAAACTTTAATGATTCACAAGGGAAACTGTTTTATCACAGCAGCAAGCACACAAAATAAATAATTATATAAGACTATACAAAAAAGCAAGCAGGAAAAAAAAAGAAGATAATACAAAAATTTCCATATGTACAATTTTACTATTTGTTTTCAAGTAAATAAAGACTAAATAGAAAATGAATACTACTGTAAACACTTGAGCAAAAATATGAGTGGAGGAGTTGTCTGATGCAGAGGGCTGAACTGCAAATGAATGGAGAGGGTATTAGGTAATCAGGTATGTTTTTTTGCTGTATGTTTACCGTTTACTATATTTTAAAATTGTACTGTCCTGTATTTTAGAACCAATATCACATTAAATTCGGTCAAATTTTTATGTTTTTATGCAATTTTGTTTTGAAAAATTGTATAATAATGCCAAACAAACCCGTCTGTGTTTGATTTGATTGTAGTAAATTGTATTTTTCATGTATTATTTGCAGTTCTAGGCAGCTGTGAGCACATCTAAGCTCAAGTTGTTACACGTTGTTTAAGAAAAAAAGTATAAAAAAAGGATTCGTCCTTCTGTGCTTGTCCCATAAATCCCCTAGAGGGCAGCAGAGGCTAAATATGAAACTGCATGACAATAACTTGAGCAACATTACCATGGAAACACATTATTCCCACAATGAACAACAGATTCAGCAGCAAGAGCGCAGCAGAGCCCAGCACAGTTCATTTGTTTCTTTAGGCTACACCGGCGTATTCCTGAAAAACACTCTGGCCTCCGTCCATGCTGCTGCTCTGAGGGGAACCTCTCAAACTTGTGCTCCGTATTGAGCTGCTGCCGTCTCTGGAGACGCTGAATGCTTGGCTCACAGCCTGGTTATTAACCTCGGCCTGTGGGAGCATCACGGTGCTCCCCGCTGCGACGCTATTCACATCCTCGCTGCACAAATCGATGTGGAAGAGGAAGGTCAGAGTGCACAAACCCACTCAGTTTGCTCGGAGGAAACTCCTACATTCTGCTCCGGCTGCTAATCACCTGGCTGGGGAGCTTCCACCACATAATTATGTGGACAAATGTATGAGCACCGCTCTGCACATGGTTGTTTCTTTGACTTTTGGCTACGAAAACTATGGAAGGTCAGAAAAGGTTTTCCCAGAACCGTGACCTCACCCGCATCCAACAACTCTGGCATTACTGGAAATGCAATGATCATGTTTACGATGAATCAGTTAGCTGTACAGCCTCTAACATGTCAGTTATCATCATCATCACACTGGTTTGTCAACGGACCAGTTTGGTTCCCTCGTGCTCATTTGTGCTTTAAAATCACTGCTAAAGGTAAACTTTACTGATCCCTCGCTGGGAAAACATTCCAGCAAAACAAAAGTAATGAGTATCCTGATGGACAGAAATGAGGCAAGAGAATCTATACAAGAATAGAACAAAGATAATTAAGACAATACACAGTGTGTACACGTGTCTCATGTACAGATAGAACATGATGGATAATTGCACCTGAGGTTGTAAAACACACGTGGTTTGCAGGATTGCATGTGAAAAGCTGAATGACGCACAGAAAATAGCATTAAAAATACATCAATATCTAATATACAAATAAAATGAGTGTAAGGTTATGTAAACAGGCTGTTGTGTAACTGGAGTAAATCCCTGTAAGGCTGAAACGTCAGCCGACACATCACATGTTCTGGTTTTATTCTTATTTATGTTTATTTAGAAACTTTTTCACACCGTGGCTTCTTCATATGATCAATCACAGCCTGATTTATAGAACATTTAATGACCGCAAGTGTTGTAAAAATGAGATTTTGGGCCCGTTTTTATCCAATTTTGAGACTTTTCCCCTGGAAATTTACGCACATATTTAATGAGATAATGCCTCGTAAGCAGATTTAAACATAAAATGTCAGAAAACTTTGACTTACGTAACCAGCTGGGATGTTTTCATGGAGATATCTGTTTACATTTTGACCCTATTCGCCTGCAGCATCTTGCATTAAGCAGCCGTTGTCCTCTGCAGCTCGTTAATCTGGAGTTTGAAGACCAGAAACTGAAGCAGCTTCTTCTCTTTTATTTATTTTTTTGCTGTTTGTTTTCCACCAGAACGATTTAAAAAGAAATATTTACTGGTGTAAATGTCACACCTGGTATTCACTTGCATGCCAGAGATTTTTTTTTTTCTCTAAAAAAAAGAGGCTTCTTGGTTTATTCCTCTGACATTTCAGATGGTCAGCAGGACTCCATTATGATTCACTCCAGGTCGCCTCCACTTGCATTAACATTCTCTACCTGCTGCCAGTTGCATCTCCCTTCCTTGGAAAAAAAAAGAAAAGCTGATTTTCTGGGTCTCCTGAGAACGCCAGTCATCTCCTCCACCTGTGTGTTTTTATACATTTTTCATCGCTGAAGTAATAACAGAAATATCGGCTCTTCTTGTGTCGGCGGGCGTCGCTTCTTGCTGCTTTTAATAATTTACACATTTTCTGTTTGCGTGTTTCCAGGAGCAGGAGGAGTTCCGTTTAGCGAGTGTCGGGTTTGTTCGACAGCGATGACTCCACAATTTCTGCTTCAATTTACGGTGGAAATGTGTTTATTTATGAAACTGGCGGCATAAATATAGTTGACAATTTGAAATATGATGGGAGACGATGCAGTGAAGCTGCAGGAGGATCAGCTTTTCTCATTTTGTAGGATCTCTGCTGAGTCGACACGCCACAGGCAGATTCACTCCTCTGTCCTCTGTCGTGTGTTTATTTTTAAAGATAAAAGAATTCATTTGAATCCAACTTTATTAGCTTAGATACTTAAACAATTTTTACAGTATTTTTTTTTCTATTTATTGTTATTTTACAGATTTTTTTTCTTCTGTTTTGGTAAATTAGAAATAACATCGAGTGAAATTAACAAAAAAAAAAGCATAAATTTGCAAGTTGACTGGAAAAAAAGAAAAACAAGGACAAAACTGTAAATAATGTCCAAATTATTATTATTATTTTTTTTTTTTTTACAAATCACAGAAAAATATGATTATTTTACAGATATCTGATGTTATTTTTACTCTTTTCATTCTGTAACTTAACAGTATTTCACCATGTTTTATGTTTTCTAGCACAATTACACCCGATTTACTTTTTTTTAATGGTTTTATTTTTTGTATTTTTGTCCTTTTTTTTTTGCAGTGTATGTTTCTGCAAGATTTCTGGATGTTCAAAAATGTGTCACACATATAATGTGTCAAACCATTTAAATGTTTTTATATTGAACGTTTAAAAACAGCCTGAGTCGACCAAAGTTCTGTAAATGTTCTCAAAAAGGTCGCAAAGTTTATAAAAAAAAAAAAAAAGATTTATGATCATGGACGGTACAAAAACAAATAACCCTTCGACTCCAAAGTTTAAATCTACAGCCAGAATCACAAGTTTTAAGTCTTTTTTCTGAAATAAACATAACTGACCTCTTCTTGTCTTTCCATCATCCTTCCTGCAGGCAAACAGCAGCAGAGCAGAGGAGGAGACGACCGAGATCACGACTCAGATAGATAGATAGATAGATAGAT
>NW_007578616.1:198838-203678 GCF_000690725.1 Stegastes partitus
GAGTAATTTTTAATTTAATCACTTTTTTAAAAAATACATTTAAAATACATATTTTATACATTACTTATAGTTTTGGTGTTTTTTTTTACAGTTTACATATAAATTAATACTCTTTAAAAGTGATTTTACTAAATACGAGATGAAATTTAGCACAATATTTTTGCTTATTTAAATACAGTCGACATTATTTACAGTTTTAGACTTTTTAAAAAAATATATTGTTAGCATGTAGTTTTTTTATGTTTTTATTTATTTATTTTTTTTACTTTGAAGATTTTAAAACTGGGAAAATCTGTAAAAAATAAATCAATTTTAAAAAATAAATTAATTAATTAAATCGTTTAAAGAATCACATGTAAAAACAGAACATCTGTGCAGCCACACGTGTCCGGCCTGGAAATTCACTTTAGTTTCTGCAATAATGACTCATTCCGGCATAAAAAAATAAATAAATTTAAAAAAACGGCCAGCGGGAACACGGTGTTGTTTGAACGACGGAGCAGAGAGAGATGTTCCTGTGGGGAGGTTGAACAATTTCATGTGAGAGGTTTGCTTAAATGGAGGAGCTCAGAATCCATCCTCAGTGAGAAAAGAAAGAAGAAGAAGGAACACAGATCATCAGTTCATTTACTACGAGAGACGGCAGGTTTCTGTTAATTACTGTATCTGCAGGAGCGAAGCTGATTCAAATGCAAAACAGGACGTATACGAGCCGTCACTTCTGCTTCATCACTAAACCTCAGTGAGGTCGGACTGAATGTTGAACAAAGTCCACAAACAGCGTATAGAAAATCCACCTGTTAGCGAGACAGCAGCCCCGAAGAGACGACCCCAATCATCAAAAGGACGCCACAAATCTCCACGTTTTTAAAATTAATCGTATTTCACTTCCAAAGACGTGTTGTGTGTCCAAGGCTGTAAAATCAAAGCAGTTTTTCTAAAGTGTGTAGCCGCGGACAAGGCCGAGTCCTCCTGGCATCGCCACGAGAGACGGAAAACGTGGCTCTGCTGAATGAACACATAATAATGACAACCGACGAGATGTTTTACGATAATTTGCTGCGATGCCCACGTTCGCTCGCCGTTAATGCAAAAGAAGAGATGCTCTTTTTTTTTCTCTCCCCCTCCAGAACAAAGGGGAGATGAAAAGCCAACAAAAATGCTTAATGTGTTTTCTGTCCTCACACGGAGGCTTTCTGATGCAGAACAAGCTGCATTAGGAGATTACATAACGGCTGGTACGCGGCTCACGCTGCACTTTGGTGAGTTTGTCATGTGGGGCTTCAGGTTGGCTTGAAAACGAAGGACGGACGTGTTGGTGCAGCAGATGTTGTCCAAAACCAAACAGAAGATCATCANAAAAGAAAATAAAAAGATGACGTGCATATTCAAAATTTTTATATATCATAAAATAGAAATCATCTGCATGTGTATGCTGGTGTGTGGGCGTGGCCTCCCTGAGACTCATCCGCCAATCAAACGTATTTAAGCCCCGCCTCCTCATTTTGTTCAGTCCTAACTCTGCTTGTAGGTTATGATTGCGAGGTCGATTTATCACCGTTTCCTTGAAAAAACCTGGTCTGAGATGTCTGTACGACGAAGCAGGGTTTGAGGTTATCGGGATAACTTCGGGTTTAAGTCGGGATTTTACGATAACTCATCCTGAACACCTCATGAGCTCCGGTTGTTTGAGACAACAGGTGCATTTAAACTACTGACCAATCAGTTCTCGGGAAAATTGGCACCACAAGAGGAGTTTTGAAGTGATTTTACTGTTCTCGAGGCTTTAATATGTTGATTTAATCCTAAACTAGACGCTGACGAAACTCTGAACCTCACATTTCTCGACTTTATGAGATTTTCTTTTCATATTTCTTCCTCACTCGCTCCTGAAACCGTCTCACACCGGCGAGCTGCTGAAAGCATCAACGTGAGATCAGTGACTTCATCCTCATCACCGTGAAAACGATTTTATTTCTGTCGCTTCGTACTTTACGTAATTCGTCTTTTATTGTCGGCGGCACAAAGGAACCACATCTGTCATCTGCAAACGCAGCGTTGCGTAATGAGAATCTAATCGAATAGCAAACCCTCACAAACACAATTAGAGCATTTCTCTCGGAGGCGGTGATATTAATAAGTCTGTTAACTCGCGTTCACGCAGCAATTTGTTTCCAGGTTTCATTCGCGGCTTCGGCTGCAGCAGCTGTGCAGCTTTAAACTCCTCACAGTTACTGAAGATCGCAGTTTTATCTCTTTTGCGATTTGCGTGTTTCATGTTTACGAGGTAAAATCTGGATGCTTGTGATTATCGCTGAGAGCAGCTTCTGCCGACCAAAGAATTAAAATAAAAATTAGAACTCCAAAAAGTAATTAAGGGAGCCTGTTAGCGCCGCGTCGACGAAGCCGAGGCTGCAGGATAAAAGCTTCGATTTATTGATTTAGACGAACCTTTTACACGACGTCGCTCTGATGAGTTGTGGTGACATTAATTAAGACTTAAAGCTAAATTCAAGCTGCGGTAGATTCGTGTTTTTTCTCCACTTTGACTTCAGGATTTGGAATCATTTAAATATGATTCAACGTCGCTCATTGTTTGGACATCATTTCACGACCGGCTGTCGTAGTTCAAACCGTTGTGTTGTTTGCTTTTGTTGAGCGTCAACATTTACATTGAGAAGCGTGATCTCACCTTCTGTCCTCGTCTATTGTTAGACCAAGTCGGCTGTTTTCTGTGACGTGGAATCATCTTTACATCTTGTGTGTCCGACATTAGAGAGAAGAATATTTTAGTTTTTCCTCCTTATTGTTGAAAACTTTTTCATGATTTTAAAACTCCAGTGTTGTAACTTTGAACTGCCTCAAGTTCCTCCAGTGGTCGTAAAATACCAGGAAAAAAAAATTCACCATTTATCAGTCCTTGTACATAAATTCTCTTAAAAACAAGACAATATCTGTAAAATAAAATGGTTTTTGCAGATTTAACAGCAATATACAATTTGTGTAAACTGTGTAATTGTTGGGTCAACGTGTAAATGAATGTGTTTCTGTCCAGCTCTGGCCCACCTGGACAACAGGAAGTGGAATTATGTGCGGATGCTGTTCGTGGACTTCAGCGTTCAACACCATCATCCCCTCCAGACCGGTCACTAAACTGCAGGACCTCGGACTCTCCTCCTCCCTGTGCAGGTGGGTTTATGTGGTCCGAGTAGGGAACCACCTGTCCCCCTGAACGTCGGCGTCCCCCAGGACTGTGTGCTGGGCCCTCTGCTAATGACTGCCTGTCCACATCAGACTCTAACACCATCATTAAGTTTGCTGACGACACAACAGTGGTGGGTCTGATCTCCAGCAACAATGAGGAGGACTATCTGATGGAGATCACCCACCTGGAGGACTGGTGCAGAGACAACAGCCTCCTGAACGTCAGCAAGACTAAAGAGCCGATTGTGGACTACAGTGAGAAGTAGCAGAGGTCATACCACCCACTCAGGATCAGCGGGAAGGAGGCAGAGAGCTTCAAGTACCTGGGTGTTAACATCACCAGGTCCTGATGTGGTCCTGTCACGTCAACACCCTGATGAAGGCTCGACAGCATCTCTACCTCCTCAGACGACGGAGGGACTTTCAACTTCCTCTCAAGGTGCTCAGGAACTTCTTCGCCTGCACCACTGAGTGTTCTGCTTGGAAGTATCTCCACCTGGATGGGCAGCAGGACTTCTTTGCCCTGAGGAGGGTGGTCCACTCCATCAGAACCACCCTCACAATGCAGGTTAAAGGCCAGGACGACTGGGAGTGAGCCCACCCAGCCCAGCTACAGATTGTTCTCTCTGCTGCCGTCAGGCCGGCGTTACTGCTGCCTGAAGGCAAACAGAGAGGATGAGGAGGAGCTTCTTCCTCAGGCTGAACCTGGAACAGTAGACTCAGTAGACAATCAAACATTTAGTTATATTTACAGTTTTGCCTTGTTTATTAATAACCTACATGTGTATTATTACTTTCTTTTCTCCTGTGATTTCACCAGACGTTCTTCATCTAAAACACTTGCCCTCAGCTTCTAGTCTCCTCTTCTTCAGCCAGGATTCAACCTGTCGCTCAGCAAATCTTCCCTTTTCCTCCCAGATCTCCAAACTGCAATTCAGTCACTTTCCACACCTGAGTCACCAGCAGCAGTTTGTCAGACGGCCACTCAGCTCTCCTACGCTCCCACACCTGCCAGCTCACCTTCCCCACTCCACCGACACACCATCCAGCCACTCACCTGCCGCAGCCTCCCTGGACTCCCTCTGCGAGCTCCACTCGTCGTCCCTGAGAGCGATGACGCAACGAATCCTTGGAGTGCTGCGACGCGGCTGCATGCAGGTGCTGAAGCTACAGAACAAGGAGAAAAACCCTCTGCTCCTGCCACGTTTTGATTCCATTTACAGCCGACAGTGAGAACAGAACAGCAAGACGCAGTTTAAATAGAAATCTGGTTGAAAACCTGTCAGCAAGGCGCCAGAAAGAATGAGTTAAAAAACTGGAAAATTGTGACTTCAAAAAAAGTCAAAACAGTGAAAATAATCTTTTAAAAAAATAGCGACATTTTTAGCTATATTTTTTTTTTAACTTTTTATTTCATAGTTTTAAGCGTGTAAACTGTTTACACTTTTAGCTAATTTAAATGTAATAAAACGATGTAATTTTACTGTCACACATTGCAAGAGAACATGTTGTTTTTACATTATGTAATAAATATAATAATTAATAATTAGTTAATTAATATAATAAGTTATTTTAAAAAATTGGGAAAATCTGAAAAATAACAACAAAAACAACAATTGTTTTCTTTAATATACTT
>NW_007578616.1:206268-229356 GCF_000690725.1 Stegastes partitus
TCCACGTAGAAGGTAGTAAAAACCTAAAAATAACCAGAAGTATACAAACTCACCAGAAGTCCATCCACTGCTATGAGAACCTCTGTGATCGTCACAAAACTCCTCCGTTTGTTTTATTTTGATATTTACTTTCATCATTATTAATTCATTATTCATTTGTTTTTATTTATTTTTGAATTTGGTTTGAGTGCATTACAAAAAAACTTTTGGGTAGATTATGGAGACGCCGAAAATGAATTAAAGAAATGGAAAAAAAAACACAAAAAAAACAATAAAAGCAATTTTATGATTGTGTACGAATAAGTTATTTGTAAAAGAAATTTTTTTAAATTAAATTAAAAAAATTGCTAGATATGATCTGCAACTTAAAGCAGCAAAAATCTGTGAAACAACACTGTGATTATTGAAATAATGACAAATACCTGGAAAGATAACAAAATTCTTGCTTATTTAAATACAATAAGAATAATTTAATTTATGGTCAGATGTTGTAAAGGAACAAACAAACATCCATCCATCATCTATCATCCATTCATCACAATCAGTCGCATTAAAATGAGCGTCAGTGATGACACCATTTCAGAGATGTTTAGCTCGATGTGCTCGGAGACGCTGCACAAAAAAGGCGACACTTTGTCCAAAAAGAAGATGCCTTTTGTCCTGGTGGTTGTACATGAAGAGGCCATTTGCAAAAACAGATACCTCTATGTTTGTAGATTTTCAGAATACTTGTTTTTTTTTGGTTGTTTGCTTGAGATAATATCAATCAAACTGAAGCTGAGTGGATTTGCCTCAGTGGGAATGACAGAAACAGAGATAACTGAAGTTTGATTGATGTTTTCTCAGATAGATGATGGAAAAGTGGGTTTCCTGAAGGTTTGTGAAGACGGAGTTATCTGCAAATGAACTCTTCCTATTTGTATATATGTGGACACTGTAAAGCTTAACATAAGTGAGCGTGATGTGATTAATGCTGCCTCTACTCTGCACTCATGCAACGCAGAAAATCAACATTTTTTTTTTAAGCAAACTGCGTTCATTGCTTCCATACAGCCGGATGCTTTAACTGCTACGAGCACAAGCAGTGGCGATAACACGGAGTAGGCCTCAGAAGGCTTCAGAGCGCTCAAAGCAAAACTACAGTCATGTATTAAACCCTGAATCAAAATAATGTAATTAGACAAAGACGTCACGGTGACTCAGAAGCCGCTTGTGATCCGCAGCAGAACTGAAGGGTAGAGCTTTTTTATTCTATTTTATCATGTTTATTTATTTTTTTTACAGAAGTGAAAGTAAAGCCGAAGCAACAAGGCCGTCGAGCGCAATGACTCACTTTCTTCACGTATTTCGTTTGACCCGAGATCGTCGGGTCTGAGCCGCCTGCGCTGGTGTGTGTCGCTCTGAAGCCCGCGAGGGAACAAGAGGAGGCTTCGGCAGCGTGGAAAGACAAAACAATATGGAAGAGGGAGCTGGAATAGCTTTCCATTTACAGGATTTCATGTTTGGTAACAGCTACTAGAACACAGATCCATCGTTCTACTGGTACTGATCACAGGGAATATTCAACTGATTGACTGGTTTGGTTAAAAATGTTAATAATTCCCATTAAATAACCAAAGTTTGAAGAGTTACCAGCTGCACCGAGACGTAAAATGCACATATTAACTCACACGACTGACAGTTTTCTATCAGCATCTCTCCATTTAAAGTTTTTTTTCTTTTCTTTCATCATATAATCCATTTTTATATTCGTCCCAGCTCTTCATTACCACAGCCTGTTCCTCTGGGAGAAGTAGCCGGCAACCAATCAGTGCAGATGAAAAGTTACATAACGCGAACTTGATGATGAATAAAACCTGATTAATATGGGAAGCTCATAAGCACCACTGTGATATCCACTACCTTTGGGTGTTGGGTTTTGTTTACACAAAGAAAAACTCGCTTTAAAAATGAATCGATCGGCTGCTTCAGTCAACAGGTTGTTTTAATGGAGAACAATGAGGAATATAAAAATCTATGACGGTAAAATGGTGCCAGACAGAAACGCTGGAAGAGAACTAACAATGTTGATGTATTTACTTCATTGATCGATGCAGCGGATGATTGATAATCGACAGCTGCACATTAAAACTGTTTAAACTTAACGTATTTAAACCTGATCTGGTGTTGAAGTGCATTTAGGTCTGACTCTGTCCCACAATGCAGGAAATTAATTTAACTTTTGACCAAATCAAAGTGAAGTCATGTTATTGATTGAATTATTTTTGGAATAAACACCAGCAGAATAAATAATGTTTTTCCCAGCAGTGGAAACGGACCAAACATAAAAACATATTTATATGATTTCTGCATCACCAACTAAATACAAGTCTGGTTCCCATGGCAACGTGATATTTACAGTGTGCGATGCAGTAACTACACGGCATCGCTCATAAATAATAGTCAGGAAACGATCTGGTTCCAGCCGAATTAAATCTGAAACTCTGAACATAACGTGTTCCGACCAGGTTAGCTCCACAGCATTAGTTACCATGGAGATCTAGCTCAACAGCATCAGTTACCATGGAGACCTAGCAGGTTAAAAGATACTGAAAACTCTGACTTTAAGCTCAACATACCTGCTAACACACCAATCTTGCTTTATAGTTCAGCCCTCAGCTCTCAGAGTTGAATCCAGAAAAGACCAACGGGGGTGTGACACACGTTTGTACCAAAAACCTTCAGTCTGGGATGTTCGGTTCAACTTTATGTGCAAATCTCAATTTGAACCTCAACGTTTCCAATCACCTGTGTCTTGTCTCCCCCAATCAGGTCTCAGTGTTTAAATAGTCTTGTCTGTCCCTTTGTCTTTGTCGGTTTTGCTGCTTCTGCATTTTTTTGGATTTCGTTCTGTTGGGTCTTTGTTTCAGATGCACCTTCAGCCTGCTCACCTGTCTGCTCACCTGTCCACCCCAGTAAGTTCCTTTATTACTAAAGTTTGTTTCCTTCCACAGTCTGCCTGCGTTTTCTGCACTCGGGTGTTTCCTGTCGAGCTCTGACAGCTGCTGTCTGGGGGAACATCACAGTGTCTCCGTCGACTCCGGACCAAGACGGGGCGGATCGGACGAAAGGTAGAAGAAAGTATTGATCAACTGAGATCAGGTGTGAACACCAGAAATACGAGAAGCTGAAAGCTACCAAATGTGAATACAAACACAGCTCAGTTCAGTTTCTAAATCCTGCACTTTCATGGGTGTTTATTTAATTTATGTGAGATCATTTGGGGGTGGATTTTACTTTTGTAAATTTTACTTTTTTATTAGACGGTAGCTGTCAGCTGCAGCAGTGTTTGGTGGACTTTTGTAACAAAGACAGTCTGTTCAGGAAACCAGCGATGAACAAAACAAAAACAAGCAGTTTGAATTTTTGTATTTCTTGTTCTTGCTTTACTGAATAATGACCTCAAAACTGAGGCACAACTGTAATTTTTATGTACCTGCTGTTACGCCTCTCGTGCCAACCAACAATGAAAGCAATGAGAAATATTCCTTAGATTAAAGTTTGCACATGATGCAGCTGCTCCTACATGCTGCATGTTTACTCTGAGCTGGAGTCATAACGCAAGCAGATGACTTTAATTGACATATTTTGCCACTAGCTTGCATTAAGTTACTACACTTCAGTTGTATTAAGGCTGCCGTGCTACTGTTGAGCTGCTGTTCTACCAGTGCTTGGACAGACCTGTCGCTGTGCTTCAGCCGCCTCTGGGGATTGTGTGGGCTGTGAGTCTGTACTCTGGGACCCCTGCAGTAACTCATTTCTTTGTGTGTGTCAGGAAATTATTTGTTTACCTCAGTATCTGTCTCCTGCTCGAGGAGCCGCATTTCACTTTGACAGCTTGCGGTTCGGCGTCAGATACTCGGCTTCTGTTTTATCAAATGTATCAATCCACACTGACTACGAGACAATCGCCTCCTCTGATGTATGCATTTATTCCCCTCTGGCGCAATTACTAGAGTCTGACTCACCAGATGTAGATGGTGGGTATGAGCCTGCCTACAGGACACAACGGCAACATCTGCACGCCGGCCTACACGCTGAAAATCACAAGCTTCGTTCAAGGTTCGGCAAAAAGCAGCCAAGTGAATTATCCATTTCCTGCAACACCGTTCTCCTGACGCTGTTTTGCATGAATATTCTGTTCTACTCTGTTCTTTCACTTCACTCATTAAATATTATTTTAATCCTGCAGCGACATGCAAACTACTGTTCTCTGTTTTCTTATCGGCTGTAAGTTTAGTGGCGGTCGGTTTTAATCAGCACTATGATACAAACAGGCTCCTGATGTTGATGCTAAAGTGTTAAAGTTTAAGAGATAATGTTTACCAGTTGGTCACACCCAACATTTAGAGCGCTAACACTTGCAAATGAGCACAAACTACAAAGTACGACTGAGGCTGATGGAAATATAATTAGACTTACACGTATGGAGGATTAAAAAAATAAATAAAATCCAAAAGACATTAAGAAATTTGCCTCAAAACCAAAGACGTGAACGTCATGATGGTACTAGATGACGTCACCAGAGATCCAGATTTAGTGCTTATCTATCAACTGAATGTTGAAATATAGCCCCAAATAAAAGCCAATTCACATAAAAAAAAAAGGTGAACAAGTAAAACACAGATTTGCATTTTTCACTAGTCAGAAAGAATTCAAGAAGAAAAAAGACGAAGATAAAGAATGAATTCCAACCAAGTTCATCTGACAATACAGTGCTTGTAATAATTGTGTACATTAAATAACTGCAGGATTATCATAAATAAAATAACAAGCAGCTTCACCTCTCCCCGTCTACAACACCTCACAGCTGCCAGTGCAGATCATAATTGATTCCTGGTGGGAAGCATAAACCCGATGACCTGAATAATTACACAACACAGTTTCATCAGACACACATTGACATCATCCACCAAAGCCTGGAGGAAAAGCCTGTTTTAATCATCACTTTGGGAAATCAAAGAATATCATCTTGCAGAGCAAGGACATGCACAAGGCTGCGCTAAAGCTGCAACGGCACATTTGCCCTCTTTGGCTTAGTTGCCCCTTAGGAGGGGAACAAAAATGATATTTTAGCCATATTTTGCGTGGCAGGGTTAAGCTTAAGCTGCAAACTCATAATTCTGCTGCAGCTAGTTTACAAGAAGCTGTACCTATCTGCAATAAAGCTACTTACAATAATCATACTGATGAGTGGAAGCCAACTCCAAGTCACCCTCAAGTGCAAGTCAAAGCACTGTCATCACTCTTTGCTGCTTTTTCCTTGTCTGCCATGTTTTGCTATGTTATACAGGATTGTCAAATCATCCTGGCTGTCTCTAAACAACCTACCCAAGGGTGGAACGGACAGTTTTGGTTCCATTATCTGGTCCTAGATTAGTGGATTTAAGGCTTTCTACTCATACATGACCAATTTGGACTGTCTGTGTGTGCCTGAATACATTTAATCTCCCATCCAAGAAGCTTGCCCAGGTCTTAAAGGAAGTTCTACGCATGTCTAGGGGGTTTCTTAACCTTCAAACTGAAACCCCCATGCTTCTATGGTTGGGGCAGCTGCTGCCATCTATACCCTACAAAAGTGCAGAAGAGGCTTCCTGAGTTCTTTATGTACTGAAGGAACATCTACAATGAGAGGTGAAGCATCCTCAAGAACCTAAAGGAAGCCCAGCTGCTTACCGGCCATTCATACATCCATTATATTCACTTATAGCATAGAATAGAATACTTTATTGATCCCCCATTGGGGGAAATGTACACGCCACAGCAGCATCTAAAAATATAGAAAGTGCAAGAAAATAACAATAATTTAGTAATATGCATCCCGGTGTCCACACACAGCAGGTCCAAGGCCCCACCGTCTCCGGTCGGGCAGTCCACATGCTGGCTGAATGTGGGGAGAGTGGCAGAGAGCGATGTATGATTAAAGTATCCTGAGATGACAATAGCTCCTGGTATGGCCTCCTAAGGAAAGGCAAGAGCGATTCAAAGAGCTCTGTAAATCGATGAAAGACTCTAAGTCTTCTGTACCTTACTGGGACTCAGAATGGAAGCTTTGGTGGCCAAGCCTTCATTCACTAGTCTGAAGAAGGGACTTGTAGCCACCATCCAGTGGGCCCGAACTACCTACATGGACAGTTGTAGAGGTCAGGGCGGGATGTAGAGGTGGGCGCTAAGGCACTCTTGGTATTGCAGACTGGTTCTAGAAACATGGAACATCACCTCTCGGGTAGTTGTTTTGTACTGTAGCATAAGATTTTCCAATCCTCACTGCCTCTCTGTTTTGTTTTTTTTACACCCTAGAGTGGGGCTATGGTGACTCACCAGATGTAGGATGCAGGTATAAACCTGTCATTAGCAGCTCATTTCAGTTTGTTCCCTCTGCTTTCTGGGTGAAACAAGAACAACAACAACCTCTGAGCAGAACCATGCCGTGCTGAACATTCCAAGTTTTGCTGAGGATCTGGATCGTGCAGTACGGCGGCCCTGCTGTGTATTTGTTTTGCCATCTTAATCACAGCGCTCATCTCCCTGCATGCAAATGCTCAACTAAAACAATTCCACCCGTCACTGTTGCGAGGGAACGTCAAAGTCGCATCTTTCACTTTGCTCAGACCACGACAGCTGTGATTGGTTTGAAGAATTACAAACAAGCCACGGCACCTTTTCCCTCCCTATAGCACAATGATGGACCATTATGCACTACACATCGATCCAGACCACATCACACCTACATCAGTTTTACGATGTCCCCACACACAGGATTTCATCAGGCGACACCGTGTTCAGATGCTCAATAACCAAACACTTCTAAAGTGCAGATATCCTGCAGATGTATACGTGCTCACTGCGTTGTTGAAGCACATCCAACGGGAAACGAGATTTTTCTGCTTTGACTGAAACCAATAAAAAGTCGCTTCGCTGATTGATATAACGACATTTTCTTCAGAAACATGCTCCCCATTAGTTCTTATTCATCATCTCCCACACCGCGGAGCCCAGTGACTGTGCATTCATGTAAACACATAACCGCCGAAGGTAACATGCGGAGATCGGTTCATTTGATCTGAGATGATTCATTTCATTGGACCACCGCGAAGAGCAAATAAATTTCATAGAAAAGCAAGGGTCAGGGAGTATATTTTGATGTTCCCGGCTTAAGTACCGAAGCGCTCGTTCTTTCTGTGATTATGTGTGATTATATAAAGCATTCAGATAAATGCAGCCAGCGTACAGTGACCCATACAGTATTTATTCTTGTTGGGGACTGAACAGCGTGTTAAAACAGACGCGCATTAGCTTCGGTTCTGCTTTAAACTTCAGTAGTTTTAACTTATAGAATAAATACACACGTTAAAAACACACAATTAATTATTCTGAGAGTAGTACGGTGTAGTCTAGTTGGTAAAATGGTGCCTCCAGAATCACATTTTTAAATCAGAGGTCCTTGAGGTGAGAGGTCCTGTTTGTTCCAATTTCAGAACTTCTTAAGCTTGCTTCGTAATTACCTGAGCGACCAGGATTTTTAACGAGATGGTCACATTCATCACCATTTTACATTATCACTGCTATTTTGTTTTTACATTTTGCTCCTTTTTTTCCATGAATTTCGGTGTCTTTCTGGGTGTATAATGTAAATTCTCTGCAGATTTCTCTCTCAATCTGATCCTCTTCTCGCTGTTCTCATTCATCCGAGTTCAGAAATGATGAAAATTTTTAAATTAAATCCCAGCATGAACTGTGACAGTCGTAGGTAATGAATGGGAAGCCATTCACACAGGAGTGATGAATAAAAATCATGTGAAAAGAAGTGGATGAGGAGGGAAAAAAAGACTTATGTAAGGGTTCATGCATGCGAATTGAAGCGGATCTGGTCAAAGGCAATGCATTAGACATAAAAAGGGACACAATAAGCATTAAAAGCCAAAGAGACAAGCTAAGCATTACTGCTGACAATGCAAAGGAAAAGGTTGGAATGAAGGTTTTAAGCCCAACAACAACTTGTTCAGGTCTATAGAAAGATGGCTTGTGTTAAAAATCGTACAAAGTGGGATGTAAAGTCACTTCTGTGTTGGTTGACGACATCTGCTGTCATTTCAAAAACCTGGAAGCAGCTGCTCCCAGAACAAGAAGCAGGAAAATGGGAGAAAAAATTAGCAAAAATATCACTTTGCACAAGTTTGATCATCACGTTATTACTTGAGTTTGTGCAAATGTGTAACGAGCAGAACAACAAAGCTCCATTTCCGCTCAACATCCAGACACGCTATTAACCGAGGAACGACGAGTCCATGAGTAGTCTGAACAAGACTAACAGCGCGGAGACGGACTAAACTTGATGGAAAAAGTTTTATTCTTTTCTTTCTTCTTCCAAAAAAAAAAACAAGAAACTAGGAGCAGTCGCGCAGTTTCCTTTGAGACGGACTGCATTGAATACCTCCAGAGCGAATCAACCGAGAAGACAGGATGCGAAAAAGGACCCGTGTTGTCATGGTAGCAGACGCATCGTAAAGCGTGGAACAGTGAAAGAACCCACGAAAGTTTTAAAACCCTCGCCTTCAACATTCACCATATAGGCAACCGCAACACGCCTCCATTTTCTGGGGTCACAGAACTGTCCATTAACTTCTGTTTGTTGATGCTCTGGTGAAAACTGTCGGATCCTACATCGCATTCGAAGCAAAGAGCCAAAAGAAGCCGGCGGTGTGGCTGCTCCCGTGGCTAAAAACTAACTAAAAGCAAATATTTCAATTCTCAAGTCTATTATAGCTGCGCCTCGTATTATGAAGGAGTTTCATCTTTAATGTAATGTTTAAAAAAGTGCTTTTCTCTACTCGGATAATCTCAGTGGCTCCACTTCTGAGAGGTAAAATGTGATTTTAAAAACCAGTCTGAGATTTTGTAACGGTTCTGTACTGCAGCGCATATTTCTACATGCAAAAATAGATATGTGGCTCCATAGCCTCCAATACCTCACCTTTTCTTACATTATAATTACTGCAGCCAGGCAAGAGCTTGGTTTATTTCTGAAGTAGAGAAGAAAGAAAAAAGACTGCAGACTTCATGCACACCAGGCCCATAATCATGAGTCACCATCTGATAATAGAAGATGGACATCATGTACTTATTTTCTCTTTATGGGACTTGGTCTGTGTTCATTATATATTTAATAAAACTGAATGCATGTACCTGTTGAGCGCGGTGCAGCAGTGACTGTAGATGTACGGATGCTATGCTCGTGTACAGCACAGTATGACACAGAAAACCCTGCCTGGTTGGATGTGATTCATCTGCAAAATAAAGTGTAATCTGACTTGGAAATGAACATCTACTGTCTGAATGAGAAGCCTTTCATCTGGAAAATGAGTATATACTTCACCAACTAGCTGATTGGGTTTTTTTTTTTTTTTTCATTGTTGGAGATCTCTACTGACGTCACCGCTCGCTCTAACAGATTGTTGAACCAATCATATCTGGACAGATCTGGCCCCAGCAAGCAGAACGTCACGTTTTTCTTTTTATTGTCAAGGGTCTTTGGTGCAATCTGGCTGCCCGAATGAAACGGCGGCGGCGTAACGCCTCCACAACCTTCCAGATTGCGCTGCAACTGACAATCTTATTACACTCGACTGAGGTCAGAGCATGCAGGCATCACCGGAGTCCGGAAAGTGGCTATATTGTCTTTTTCATTTCCTAAGCTCATCTGCAGAAATCCTCCCACGGGTGACTTCGGATGTTGGGTGTGTCAAAGGCGGACAGCTTTGCTAAATCGTTTCTTTTACCAGGAGGAGCCCCTTCGTTTTTAGTGTTGTCCAGACCAATGGGAGTGAAGAAAATAGATATATCCTGGGTCCATTGTTGCCGAGAAGGTTAAGGTTCATCAACAACACGCTGAACTGTTGGGTCATACAGGGTCCGTCGAAAAGAAAGAAGTCTTAGAAAGAGTCTCAGTCATCCAGGTCATGGTTGTTCTCATAGTTTAATCATAACAACTGGACTTGCTAGAGTTCAGGAGCCATTAACACTTGAACTTTAACAAGTGTAAATGGCTCCTTAAGGATGTAAGTATCTGGAACTAGTCAGTCAGAACTGATGAAGCCTCTTGGATGAGACGTCTTCAAGGAACTCAAGCAAGTCCAGTTGCTCCGATTAAACTACGAGAGTTTTTAGGAAGCGCCTCATTATCGTCTTTCCCTACCTGCTCATAGGATGTGCTTGGTTAGGTTTGCAGAAAAAAAGAGGATCTGGGTGAAAATATCTGACTTTTGACATCATTGTTACAAAGATGTCAAAATCCAGTGTTTGGGGTTTCGATTCACCCTGTTGTATGCACATTTATAGTTTATTGAAATCCAGATGAAAATGCGCAAATACACCTGATATAACTGAACAGGATTAGAGGATTTTTGTGTTTTTTTTGTGCTAAGCTGCAAAGCGAAGCTCTCGATTTACCAGTCCATCTATGTCCAAACCCTCACATATGGTCACGAGCTTTGGGTCGTGACCGAAAGAACGAGATCGCGGATACAAGTGGCCGAAATGAGTTTCCTCCGCAGGGTGGCTGGGCTCAGCCTTAACGATAGGGTGAGGAGCTCAGACATCCGGAGGGAGCTCGGAGTAGAGTCGCTGCTTCTTCACGTCGAAAGGAGTGAGTTGAGGTGGTCTGGATATCTGATTCGGATGCCTCCGGACAGGCTTCCTCTGGAGGTCTTCCAAACACGTCCACCTGGGAGGAGACCCCGGGGCAGACCCAGAACCCGCTGGAGGGATTATATCTCTCGGCTGGCCTGGGAATGCCTCGGGATCCCCCAGGAAGAACTGGAAAGAGTCGCCGGGGGGGGAGGGAAGTCTGGAATGACCTGCCCCTGCGATCCAACCCCGGATAAGTGGAAGGCAATGGATGGATGGATGGATGGATGGATGGATGTGTTTTTTTTAATTAGGGATGTCTCAATCATGACAATTTTGAAATGATCAATTCTGGCACAAATCTACATCCGATTCTTTGTTTACACCTGTTGTTACGCAGACAGCTATACAATAACAGCCAACGGATGTTCTACCAGGGTTACTTGTTGACTGTAACGCGGCTTAACTCGACACTACCTGAGCGCAATAAGCTGCTGCAGTACTAAACAGTAAGGTAGAGATAAACTCTAATACCTGAAGTATGTATTATCCAGGAATGCAACTGTGCAACATGTAGAAGACACTGTGCAACATGGTTTAACGCAAAAAAAACCTTTAAAAAGTAAAAAACATCAGATTTCAGACATCGCCAGGAACCATGAAACCTCCTCAGTTGATTACTTACGATCAGATATTTGTTTTTCTCTACTACAGCTTTTCTGAAATGTCATGATTAAATATGCAAATGATTTATTGTCTTGTTAAAAATGCACAGGTTGGCCGTAACACACCTGCATTGAGCTGCATTGTGGGTAATGTAGGCTGTGTTAATGTGGGATGAAGAAGATGCATCTCCTTTTGGTTTTGATGCAGTTTTGTTCCTTTTCAGACGTCCATCATGATTCTGCCGGAGTGAAACAAATCAGTTGAACACTCTTTTCAGACACTTGATTGTTTGTTTTTTTTGCGAGCGGTGCGTCTGGATGAGGCTGTTCTATATGTTCTCCAGCCATCCGAAACACTCCACCGGCATTTTCTTGTCAGGTTCTGAAGTGGATGATGATGCGCTAACCGCTCTGTTGTTGTTATTCAGATTCGCCAGACTGAGATCTCGTCTGAATTTCAAGTGGGCCTGCGTGTTTTAAATGAGCTAAATCAAGTCAGACCTCACTGAAAGTTGTGATCATCGGGTTTCATCTGCGCTGGCAAAGACAATGACGACACTGAGGATGAATGATGGGATGCGTCCTGATGGTTTGACAGCTCCTCTGCACAAAGTCTCTTTTTCATTGCTTCCCTTCACAAGCGAAACCTCAACCCGCCTCCAGAACAAAATCCTGCTGAAGGACGTCTTTACAGAGCGGATCGAAGGCGAACACAAGAAAACTCAACAACAAAAAAACAACTCATTTAAAACAAATGAATACAGGAAGGTTGCAGCATTTTTACAGTTAAAAAAAAGTGGGTTTTTTTTCATATTCTGAATAAAAGGGAGCATGAGATTAAAAGCAGTGCCACCATTGTTGTCAGTAAAGCTGTGTGCCGATAAGAACCCAGCGAACAGTGAATTACGCTCGACTTCATTACAGTTACAGGGTTTGTTTTTCCGACATTTAGCAGCAGAAAGGTGAAGAACCTCCACCAGCTCCACAGTCACCTCCCAGTTAATCATCATCATCATCATTAGTAATTTAAGGGCTGTAAATATCACAGCATTTCTGAGCAGGAGGAGTTTATTTTCTGCTTTACTTGTTGCGGAGGAAAAATGATGCAGAAACTGGATGCACTCTGCTGACTTTGTTACTGTAAAATCTGCATAAATACGCAGGAAGACGGGAATTGGACTTCTCCCCTGGTCCCCTGGCTGTTTACTATGGATGGAATTGAGGAGATTTAACATACAGTATTAATTAATACGCCCTGGAGGTGATAAATGGAGGGTTTTTTTATTTATGAGAGAGTCGAAGCAGCTGTTCTCCCTGCTGCCAGTCTGTGTGCTAAGCTAAGCTAATTGCCTTCTGACTTTAACTTCCTATTTAATATTCACACATTAGAGCTGAATTTAAAAAAAAGAAAGAAAAACTCTCACAAAACATTATCATAATAAAAAAAAAAGAAATGCAACACTAGACTTTAAGAGAAAATGTTTGGGTTCATCAGTCTGTTTTAGCTTTCTAATGACATTATGTTTAACTACCTTTCTTAACTTAGGGGACTTTATTTTTTCTCTACAATCGAAGGTGTTTGTATTTAAAAGTTTGAACCTTCTGAAATTGTCCAGTTGTGTTAAGATTAAGGAAGGAATCCTGAACTCAAGGTGAAAAAATAAAGTCAATTTTATTCAGTTACCTCAACTTGAATTTAGTTTTTAATTCATCCAAGGTGGCGGTGTGCAGCGGTGCAGCAGCTTCTCCAGCTTAAGCCTTATTGCTTGTATTTTTACTCATGTTTTGCTCTTGTTTTAAACTGTACTTATTACACTGGGTTACAAAAAAATATATTTTTGAAGGTGTCTAGGATTTTTTAAAAACTGATTTAGGACATTTTTGCAGCGCTGAATCCAAAAATCTGCATCTGTATCGGGTCAGGTTTTTATGCCAACTTGATTTTAAAAAATTGACTATTACATTTTTTGACATTAGCGATTGATTTATTTTAGTATTTCTCATATGAAATTGGATTTTAGAGGGAAAAAAATCATTTTCTAATCCTTTTCATAAGCTAAAGGATCCACAAGTTGATGACCGTAAACATTTGTAAAGGTAAATACAAGTAAATTGCATGTGTGGACAAATCAAAATTTTGACCTCATTGAGCAAAATCGACGTAATATTTGGATTCAGCTCATTGTAACTGTCCAAAATCAGCTCCAAAAAACTTTGACACCAGAATGGGTGCAGACCAGTGTTATTTATTAGGCTTTTTGAAAACAAACATGTAAATGTGAGCTGGCATAACAATAAAGTTCCTTGAATCCTTGAATCCTTCATTCAAGTATCGCAGAAATTTGAGTTGAAATCATACACAGTATTAAGTTCATTCAATTATCAACAATGCAACTTATAAAGTTTAAGTAAATCTGTAAATAAGTAGTTTTATCTCACATCAATGCAGTTAATTAGGTAGTGGAAATACATTCCTGGACTTACTGTTTTTTTGTTTTTTAGAGTATATTTGTTCTAAACTGATTAACTGAGAATCTCTGTTCTAGTTTGTATTTATTTTACTGATTATTTCAAATCAGGAAACTCTGTGTTTTCAGTTTGTGCCCAACTGGACGCCTTTGTTGCACACAATTAGTTTTATTTGTGTCTCAAAGTTTTAAATGCCACAAAAATAACCAAATACACATATACATGGCTTTTATATGAACTAAACACCACTACAGATTATTGATAATCAAGGAGGGTGATGACTTATTTCTGGAACATTGGCAGTAAAAATGTCATATTTGTACATTAAACTTTAGAGAAGACAAACTAAATTAAAAAAGAACTTTCCAATATCTATCCTCCAGAGCTGCCTGGTTATTACTTGAGCCGTTTGATCAATAAGGCGGCGCTGCAGCTGAGACCACACGGTTGTAACTACAGCGGCCGAAGGAGAGAAACTGATTTATTTTATTGGGAATCTGTTAAAAAGAAAAACTTTCTTGTCCACCCATCAGTGTGTCGATATTATAAGCTTGCGGGACACACATGCTGGTTAAGCACATACGTCACCTTAATGAGAAATCATAACGGAGAAATCATGTTGCTCTGATCCCCCACCAGGTTCTCTAATAGGTGATGAAGAAATTACTGCGACACCCGGCAGCAGGAGTTCTGCTCGAGTGAATAAAAACGCACTGAATCATTTTCCCAGTTGTGGTAAATCTATAAAGGACTCATTGCAGAGTCCAGAGTTTATATGTGTGTGTTAATCATTGCTACGTCGATGTTTAACCCTTTCATGCATGAATTATTAAAAAAAAACTGTGAGAATACGTCTTCTTGTTCATGTATATTTGGACTTTTTCCCTAATATCTGTTATTTTAGGTGAGATATGAGACTGCAGAGGACGACAACTTTTTAAAATGCACTTTAAAACAAAACATCACATCTGATTAGGATGAAAACAAATTCAGAAACAGACATCGACATGAAACCTCCTCTGTTTGTATTACAACAGTTTTTTGGGGTTTTTTTTGTACTACAAGTTGAAATTTGAAGGTCTAATATGCAAATGAAGTGTTCTCTTGTTAAAAATGCATAAATTTGCTCAAACTGCCAGAGGCAAAAAAAAAAAAGAAAACTCTGAACGTTGGACGGTCAGCTTCAGATTTCTTGTCTCATTTTGTTTACATGTTGGAGCCAAAAGGTTCCTACAAGCGGGGATTCGGTGTTTCTCGACTTCCAACGCAGCAGAACTCTGAGAACACTGTTAACATTCAGGAAAACAAACTTAAGTTCGCTTGAACAAAGTGTTCCATACATCAGGTTGTGAATAAAACATGAACCTCTCCATAAAGAAAAACATCTGAAATATACATCGGAACAAAAACGGGAAGGTTTGGTGCATGTTTGTGCTGCTGGAGTGGAGATTTAAGTGTCAGAAAATCCATTCCTTTGTACTGTCAGACACTATACACAGGTAATCCTCACATGTTCAGCTCGTGCACCATTAGATAATAACAAGTACATATAAATGAAAAATATGCACAAAATATAGATATATATTTATGCTTTCTTGTTATACTTGGAGAAACCTTAACCACATTGATTAATCCTTTTTTTTTTCATTTTTACAACCAATTATTTTAAATTAAAAGCTACTCTATATGTTTCGTTTTGTATTATGGACATGCAGCTGACTTCTGTATTATTGATTTTATTTAATTTTTTTGTGAAAGTGAGCTTCAGTTTTTAAAAATATTTAAAAATATTTCAACTAATCCAAAATCAGAGGCTGTATATGACCTACTTGTCCAATTTATTTTGTATAAACATGTTAATTTATGCTTTATTATTAAAATAATCCATACTAATTATAATATTACAGTAGAAATACGCATTTATCTTGAATAGTTCCTGATATATTCGCATTCAAACTGCCTCGGATTTCAACGTGTGGGTTGACGAGACATTTTAAAAACATTTTTGTCTTGGAAAACATTTATTATATCGACCTGAGATTTCACTGATACCTTTTTAAATAGCCGCAGTTTGCAATAAAAGAAAAGTTTCAAGCAAATCAGAGATGCTCGAGCAGAAGGAACCTGATGATTTGAGATAAAATAACTCATGAATAAAAATATTCTCTATACCGCCGACTGGTTTTTTGTGTTTCTTGTAGAATAAAAGCCTCGACGGACACACGTCTACCACCGTTTCCCGTCTCAGCGTAACAAATGTAATTAAAGCCAGCGACCGTGTAGCGACGCAGAGGAGGCCTGAGAGGCTGCTCACTGCTAGTTTGGGGTAATTACTGTGAAATACGTGGCTTTAGTTGAACTTCGAATCAATGCATGAAACAGATTTCTGCACATCGGGGTCGGCTGGGAGTTCTGCTCAGCCTGTGAAGACGGTTATGAAGTGTCTCACTGTGGAGGAGCCAAACTAAATGCCTCACAGTGGGCTTCAAGACAAATTTAGCTCAGACTGCAGTACCTGGCTGAAGGAGCTATAGGAGCTATAGTGTCCAGCTTTCTCACAACCTGACTCACGCTGGGGACTAAAACAAGATCTTAGTCAGTGTTTCTCTGCTGAGAGCCACAACTTTCTGCCTAATGTGCAGCATATACTTCCAGATGGATCTTTTCATGGAGAGAAAATGTCTTTTTTTTTGTCTCTACCAGCAGGTCGTCCATCGATTTCTGTACCTGTTTCCAAAGCTGTCGAAGCGGAAAAATTAAAGCAACAGCCTTGAAGTGCAGAATTGACGTCACTTGTTGCTAATGAGGCTGCCAATCAGGGCAACCTCTGCACATACAGAAATGTGCATATGATGTTGTATGACGTTTTATTTGCACAATAGGCGTGAAATGAGCCACATGGATGCTGTTAATGAGTATGAATGCACAAGGAATGTAATCAAAACTGGATCCACCTCGTCCGTCTCCTGCAGAGACGAGGAGAATTTTTCATTATCATTTAATTTTTTTTTATCTACAACGGCAGTCCGACTCCTGATGAGCGGTCATGTTCATACAAATGAATGTCCACATGGCATTAATTCAAGTGTGTGTGTGGATTTATTGAAGGAGATATTTCAGGCGGGCTGAGCGACGAGGTCACCGGAGTGTGATTTTCTGCTGGAGCCGAGCCGAGCCGAGTCCGATAAAACACTCAGCAGCGGTCCTGCATCCTCAACAAGCCAGTGTGCCTGTCACAGGAGCTAAAACATACATAATGACACCTTTTCAAATATAGAAATTCCTCTCACCGAGGAGTGCAAGGTGCTGAAGGCAAACATGGAGGCTTTTAAACCTGGGTCGCCTCGAAACTTGAACAAATGGGCACAGAAATAGACGAACCGGTGAGTTAATGCTAAATATAAAGTGATCTATTCTTTTTCCACATTTGATGTTTGAAACATCAGTCCAGCTTGGATGAACAAATCTCTCAATGGAAGCATGAAATGTTTCTGTCAAGTTCACTACCTTTTGTTTGATTTAGGTCTCACTTCTGCTAAACATAAGTCTGATATTTAAAGGCCCCATATGGTGAAAATCCATTTTGATTGTATTTTGTGCTTCTTATAAACTCAGAGGTTTAAAATTAAAGCTGTTAAGATATGAAGACATTCATTTCTGCCGTTTCTTAATCCCAACGACTGGATGGACAAGCCAGGAAGCATTTTGCTGAGCTGCTGCGTTCCAGCTAATAAACCAACAACTTTCTTTTTTTTTTGGCCTTTTTTGGATAGTATAGTGAAGAGAGAGACAGGAAAGTGGGAGAGAAGAATGGGGGAAGGACCTGCTGCAGTGTCATGAGCCGGACTTGAACTCACGACCACTGTTTCGGGGACTTCAGCCCCTGTACATGGGTCACCAGCTCAACCAGGTGAGCTATCGTGGCGCTCCAAGCCAACAACTTTCCACCTAAAACTGTGCATATTCTCGCCCCCATTTCTAGCTGCTGAGCAACAAGCAGCTGCCCTGAAGTTAATCAAGTTTATTTTACTCTCTAGAGCTGCTTCTGCTAACTCTAAAATGTCTACGAGCACCAAAACCAATGTTCTGCTGCTGGCTGTAAGAGTGAACACAAGAGTCTTCATGTACTCCCAGCATCTGAGGAACTGAACCCCCAGTGGCAGATTTTCCTGCCACATTTTCTTTACACAACAACACTAAAGTCTTTAGTGTTAGCATGCTGTGTGGCTAATTTGGCTAGCCTTACCGCTACCTTTGCTCCGTGGAGCCTGTAAAGCTGATTTGAAACCAATAAATCAGGACTGGATGGTGTTTTTAATACCACCTTTTGTGCTTCAAGGCAAACTTGACTCTGCCACAGTTTGAATCGATTCATTTCTTTGCTGCTCTTTGTTCTCACATAAACTGCTTTTTAAAACAACTGGATTTCCAACAGAGCTGCTTCCATTTGCATATTTTTCCCGTTTCTGTTGTCAGATAACAGAACGAGCACAGAATAATCAGAACCAGAATCTGAAAACACTTTATTTATACCCGAGGGGCAATTAGGTGGGCAAAGAGCGACACGCTAAAACGCCTCCCTCAAAGACCTGCTGTGAAAAAGAGGTCACATCAGAGGCATTTCCAAGCTTCTGTGCTGCACTGCTGAAATAAAATCCAGATTTTATAATTGCAGGACAAACTCATCAAACACATGAGGTGAAAACGATGACTGTGCCGTGAATTCAGAACTATTTCCATGAAAAAATTATCATTCAGAGAGAAAGTTAGATGCGACTAAACCGTGGGGTCAGCTGTCAATCACAGACGCAGAGATAGTTTTCTTCCTGAAGGGGGCGGCAACAACAGCAGCACAACTGTACTTACAGCTACAGATGCTGAAGGAGCCTGAGTATACAGTCATGGTGAAAGTAACCATCTGTACAGTATTTTGAGCTCATTAATTTGCAAAAAAGGGGTCCAATATGAGGCTTTTAAGCTTGAAATGATGGTACAACTTATGATAAATGGGGAAAAATAACCACAGTTAACATCTGGTCACACAAAACCCAATGTACCTGTTTAAAATTCAACAAGAGTTTAACCATAGCTCAGTCTTGTGCGTAAGATCGGGTTGAATAGACTGTGAGGACAACCGTTGCTGTTCACAGAAATCCATTTAGAATGACCGGCGGGACGAAGCAGCTTGAGCCTTGGAGGGAAAAAGGTCACATGTTCATTGTAAGGTCAGGCTGAATTCTCTGCTTAATGAGCAACAGCGGCTCCAAAAAAAAACTCCTCGTTTTTTTAAAAGAATGCATCAGGTTGCCGTCGCGCCGGATAATTGAAAAGAAAAATAGAAACCCAAGACTGGAGTATATCATGAAGGTAACAGCGAACTCCGTCCGATCCATTTATCTTCCCGTTTTCAGAAAACGCAGCGATGAGCAACATCCCCGAATGCTCTGAACACGATTAAGTCACGATAAACTTGAGCTGGAGGTCGAAGCAGACTAAATAATTTCATGTTCTGTTCTTGTTGGTCTAAACTGGAAATACCAACCACCGAGCAGCAGAGGAAAACCAGCATATAGCGTTTCAACATGGCCTCAGAAACTGAAAGAAACACACACAGGGGTCGACACAACAAAGCACTCGTCTGCCACTTGTTAATAATAAAATACAGAGCGGTCAAACAGAGGAACTCCGGTTTGCATTGCGTCCCGGTTCCACCCACACTGGGGTCACTTCAACGAGGCAACTCGTCTTTTTCAATTATTTTCAGTTTGCTTCGATGTATTAATTTTTCCTGGAGGGCAGTTTTCATCGACCACACAGCCGGCTGCACGAGGCGGTTTCTACGGTTTAGGCTGCGTGTCCTGCTGCTTTCTGACAAAAAAGAAGTCAAACAATCTGTTTTTCTCACACAAAGACAGCAAAGGATCAGTAAACGGGCTCCTACAGACTGATGCTGGCAGGAACACACAAACTTTAGGTGTGTGTAGTGAAATAGTTGATGCATTTGTTCAGCTGGGAACCAAACATACACTTTGTAAAGACCATGTTTGTCGAGGCACACTTGACTTTCCAATGACTCCTTGAACTCTTAATTTGTTAAGATGGAATCAGTGAAGCACCACAAACAGTTATGAATATTGATTTATTATAGGCCTTCTAGAAATATTTGCTGGGTCAAAAATAAACTTCATTGCATGGCCTCTAAACTTCTTGTGAGTGATTACAATTGACTGCAAGCTATTGACTCCTCTGAGCCTATTTAATTAGGGCCCATTGGATCCACTTATTAACTGGTTAATGGTAAATGGTCTGCACTTATATAGTGCTTTTATCCAAAGCACTTTACAAAGTGTTTCTCATTCACCTATTCACACAAACATTCATACACCAATGGTGACAGAGCTGCCATGAAAGGTGCTGCCTGCCATTGGGAGCAGTTTCGAGTTCAGTGTCTTGCCCAAGGACACTTCGACTGTGGAGGGGCCAGGGATCGAACCTTGCGATTGGACGACAACCCGCTCCACCACCTGAGCCACAGCCGCCCACATTAGCCACAAACACCACAGAGAGAACGTCTGAGGAGCTCAGCAAAGATCTGACAAAGCAAATCATTGACTTGAACAACTTCAGGAAAGTAACTTGGAGACGTTTCAGCTGCAGATCACCTGTACAAACAACTGTAAGTACAAAATGCATGGTATGTCAAACCATCCATCCATCATCTATACACCTCTTAATCCTCACTGGGGTCGTGGGGGGCTGGAGTCTATCACTTAGACTTACACTTAGAGACAGACAACCAAGCACACTCACATTCACACCTACGGACAATTTACAATCACCAATTAACCTCAACATGCTTCTGGACTGTGGGAGGAAGCCGGAGAACCCGGAGAGAACCCACGCTGCACGGGGAGAACATGGAGGCTCCACGCACAAAGATCCCGGGTGTCCTCACCGGGACACGAACCGGTGACCTTCCAGTTGTGAGGCAACGATGCTAACCACAGAGCCACCCTGTGGCCCACCATCAGAATGTGTGAAGTAAAAACGAGCAGCATATTTAGTGATTTTTAGGTTCTGAGATAACCTAAAGAATGAAATGCTTCTCATGAGTTCAGAATTTTCTCCTTTGTTTAGACTATTTTAAAAAAACAACAACAACATCTAAAAACCCTGCAAATGATATAAAAGTCACTGGAGAAGTCACAGCTGTGCATCGTCAGCAAAATCCAACAAGATCAGAACTTGTTTCCCAAAACCCATGAAGTTAGAGACCCTTCATCAATATTTTAAGTAATATTGACTTTATAACTTCCATTTTTCTAACTTTCTAACTTCCATTTTTTGTTTTTTACAGTTTCCAAATAACAAAAAGAGAAAATGGCCTGAAGCAACAGTTTGAGCAGTGGTCCTGGTCAGGACTGGGTAACAGCGCCTTTGGCAAGTTTCACAGCTTGTAAGCACTGTTTTTTTGAAGCCGCTAAGAGTCTTTCAGTTCTTGTTTGGGGTGTTTTCTTTCCACACAAGGCCTCTGTCCGTGTGAGACTCTTGTGCCGTCTGGCATTCGCTGCTCTTTTAAGCTCTTACAATGATGTGTCAGTCGAGGGACCATGAGGGTCACGGCGAGACCTTCGGTTTGTACCTCTCGAGGGAGCCCATTGTGGACTTTGAGGTGTGTTTAGGATCATTATATCATTGTGGAAACCATCCTGTTTTCATTCTCAGCCTTTATACCGACACTTTGATGGTTGCTTCCAGAGTTTGCCGGCATTTACAGTGAATAGAAGAAGTATTTGTCCTTTTTTTATGCTTTGTCAACACTGAATCATGGACAATTTGTCTTTTTTTGACTAAACAGTTCCAAAAAATACTGTTTGATGTCAAAGTGAAAACAGATTTCTACAAAATAGTGTCAATTAATTAAAAATACAAAAGGTAAAATAAGTGATTGTGTCAGTATTCACCCTTTTAAAGTGACTCAAGCAACAAGCTAGCATTAAATTATGGATATTTTTGGCTTTATTGACAAGAATTTACCCCCCAACAAAGACTCCCTCATGTTAAGTGAAAACTGATTTCTACAAAGCAATGTCAGTTAAATAAAAATGTAAAATATGAAGGAGCATTCACTCCCTTAAAGTGACTCAAGCAACACGCTAATTAAGTTAAACGCTCTTTGAGAGCTCAAGTCTTATTCGGTGGGCAAACTTTTGCTTGGTAGCCCAGTAATAAACTATATGTATTATTTAACTTTATAGCCTCTGGAGATCAGCGTATCTTCCACTCCCACAATTATTCACAGTAACAGAAATTTAGTGCATGCCACCGTACTGCAGCTCCGTTTTCTCCACTTCATCCTAATTTGATTTGCAAGTAAAAACTCTTAATAGGAAAAGACAAGGCGTTGAACCTCAGAACAAATTAATTTTAATGCAAGCGCACGACTGAACAAGAGTCTTTCCACCCCCATGAATAAGTGAGTGATCGTGCGGTGCAGCCGTCCAACACAAAGCCCTTTGCCAATTCGGTTTAACAACTTAGGAACATTTCTGTCTCGAGTCGCTGTTAATTTCTGACCCTGACTTAATAAAAAAGTCACTCTTTTCTTCACCAGCTTGTGGGGAAACCGTATCTCAAAAGGAGAAAATGCTTCTGGGAGAGAACTGTGAGGCTCATTTTAATCTGTTTTTCATTCAGCACCTGTTTTTTATCCACCAATCACCGGAATCAGGTCAGAAAGGTTAAACGTTTTGCACACACCTGGCAGATTACACAAGAAGCTGTAACGTGGCTTGAAGCCCAGATCTTCAACCACCAACCTGATGGCTTCAGCAATCAAAGTTTTGAAATTCAGCGCATGATTCCATCTGAACAAACCCACATCTACACCCTAAGAAGAGACCCACCTTCCTCATGTTGTTGATGTGCGTCACCCATCATCAGTGCAATCGATAAATCTTTCCATCATGTTTGTTTCCGCACGAACAGACCCATTGACTGTGCAGCTTTGTGAAATTCCAAGAAAGTGTGTGGATACAGTAGGAGAGAGAAGGAATTAGTACAAGGTAATGTAAAAGAAGACTGAACCAGCCATTCCTGATCTGAAGGTCAAGAGCCCCACAAAGGGTTTTTGTCATGGTAATGTAGGTGCTTCAGTAGAGGGTTCTCAAACATGACTCACCTCTAATTCAAGTAGTTTCCTCAGTTCCAAGTAACTGGTGGGGTATCCCAGGGGTTTTTCCTCACCCCCAAACTGCTCCAGTGAGGATATAAGACTCATCAACATTGA
>NW_007578616.1:231979-233077 GCF_000690725.1 Stegastes partitus
CTTAACTCATCCGAGGATAAAAAAAATGAGCAGCTCTGTCCTCTAATGGGACACTTTAACATGTAAAAGCACCAGAAAAAGCTTGTTGTACTGCTTAACCCATTTCCAAGGTGAAAAAACGACGCTCAGCTCACAGCCACATGAAAAACAAACTTCTCGTTTACGGTTAAGAGCAGTCGACGCTGAAAGTATACTGGCACTAACGGTGACTTGTTCTATGAATATGTAAATGTGTGTTGTCACTTAAATGCCTGGTAGCACTTGAAATGTATTAAAGCTTTTGCCCTCGCTGACACTGAGCAGGAGCACTGAGTGCATTTGAATTTAGCCCTTTTTTTTGTTTAATTGTCCAAACACTACATTTGTGGCCTTCAGTCACTTCCCAGGCCCTCGACGTGGCACTCAAACAAACACTTTATGAAATCAGTATAATGAGCAGCGGGTTTGCAGGTAATGGATCAGAAGGGGGGCAGCGAGGTCTGGGGGATGACCATGATTCCAATATTACAAAAAAAACACACACTACACTTTGAAATGCACGAGTGCGACAGTTTGTGGAGGAAAAAAAGTCGAGATTTCACACTGTGGCCAAATGTAAAAAGGCTCATTAGAGCTACTAAAAGGCTGTCCTACATTCGTTCGATGAGCGATGAAGCGTTTTGGAAAAAAAATGAAAAGAACAAAGATCAAAACAAAAAATGGAACAAAAAGTTTTTCTTTTCAAGTTTAACCTTCACGGAAGTTTCATAACAAATGTCGCCTCTTAGTTTGAAGAGATTCTCCTCCCATCAAATTGACTCTAAACGCTTACTATGACTCGTGGTTGCGTCTCGTTGGTGACAGCAGCCGCTACTGGCCACAAAACAAGAGGCGATGAAGTTCAAGAGTCACACAAGCCCACAAAAACAGAGGCTGTGGGGTGGATGGATGGGTCAGCAAAAGGCTCACCGGACACCACGGTTCTTTTTCTGCTTAGAGCGTATAGTCAATGCCACTTTTCACCATGACCGTTCCTTGACCTTTACGCAACCTTTATTATTGTTACCATGACAACAAAGGTCCTCTATTTTATGCACTGTGGGCCCATAATTGGCTGCA
>NW_007578616.1:234047-235207 GCF_000690725.1 Stegastes partitus
AAACCATGTAAAGATGTTTTCTTTGTGTCCTTGGTGCAGAGGAGCTCAATTAGCATTTGCATTACACTCGTGCCGGCACATGAATACATGAATATGTGGTATGAATACATCCACATGATATATTTACATAAGCTCTCATGTACTGTGCACACTGACCCTGGTGCCTTCAGCTTACACTGCCTCTAATTTTACATAAATGACTTCCTCCGTGTTCCTTCAGCTCGTCTCTACTGTCGTCTCCCTTCGCCTCCAAATCTCATTTACTCGCTTAAATGAAAGAAACTAAACCTTCAAATAGAGCTCGCCCCTTTGTCTTATCGGCTCTCACAGCAGATTAACGATGGCGAATTCAAGTCACTCCTGACAGCCGGCGAGAGCCTGAGCAGAGTCGTGGAATTTCGTCCGTGCTCAGTTTTAATGTCAGCAACAGAGAAGCCTCCTGAGTGGCGGTGTTTTCCACACCGAGTGTTTCCTTGAGGGACAGAAACACATCGACCTTCGCGCTTGACGAACCGCAGGGATTCCATCTCCAAAGAAGCAGCGAGGACACGTGGCGCAGCAGGACCGAATCAAGCCTCTCGCATCAAAGCCCCCGCAGGAGGAAGGTTCAGAGCTCAGATCCACGGAGACACACTCTCCAAATATCAATGAATCAATACTCCGAGCCGAGAGACACGATATGGCATTCTCAACGTAATGGCACATGGAAATGAGGCCCGGCTCCGTTCATCTTTTAACCTGGTTCCATCATACATGCATCTACTATGTGCACAACACAAACAGGAAATAAAAAGTTTTTCCAGGAAGGAAGAAAAAGGACCTACAGAAGTCTTCTTCTCCCTGTTTGAAATGTCCAAGTGATCATTTCAAGCTGCCTGAATAAATCGCAGCAGTACGAGAATAATCGGTGCCCCTCTGCTTTTAATAGCTGAAAAAGTAATACGATAAATCAGGAGTGCAGCTACAGTGGAGTGAGAAATGTGAATACATTTGTTTGGTTAAAGGCAGTGGCGAACCCAAACAGAAGTGAGGTTTTGTGGGAGTTTGTTCAGAGGGTTAACCCAGACCCTGATCGTTAAAAAAGTTTTGATGTTTTTAGACATGCAACCCTACAACAGCAGAAATTAGATTTAAATCTAACTGTATCCGACAACTGACTC
>NW_007578616.1:235473-253062 GCF_000690725.1 Stegastes partitus
ACCTGTGCTTTTAATAGCTGAAAAAGTAATACGATAAATCAGGAGTGCAGCTACAGTGGAGTGAGAAATGTGAATACATTTGTTTGGTTAAAGGCAGTGGCAAACCCAAACAGACATGAGGTTTTGTGGGAGTTTGTTCTAGATGTGTGGAGCTTAAAAACTAAACTGCTTCTTAATGTTTAGGTGGAAACATGAAAACAAAAAGCAAACGTGTCCCGCGAGATCTGGAAAGTATTTTAGAGCCTCAACCATTCAACCGATCCGTGACTGATTGAATGAAGGCCAACAGTGCTTCATTAATAAGTGATTCATCAATGATGCTTTGGGCTTTTGTGCAGCTCTATGCGAGACAAAGTGAGGAGAGAGAGCTCAGAAACAGAAAACATCTATCTGTGTTCCCACAAACAGCACTCAAATGCAGGTGTTATTTTTTTTTTTTTTTTCCAACAACGAGGAGTGCAATGCATCACAATTCAAAAGTTATGATTACCTGGACTCACCAGACGTAGATTGCAGGTATAATCCCAGTATTGGCCATGCATTTCACGCAGCTTTCTCCTCCCCTGCTATCTACATGGTGCCGTTTTTTAAATTACATTCGCTACAGGAAACAACAACAGCAACCTCCACAGTTCCAGCAGGATGATAGCGAAGTGCAGCTTTGCTCGTTTTGCATTCCCAGCAGAAATAGGCGGCTTTCCACTGCAGAAACACTGAGCCAGTCTTAACCGGACCAACTCTGCCTTTTTGTTTGTGGATCCAAAAGCTTCCACCACAATTCCCTTTTTCCACTGCAGGAACTTGGCCCCAATCTTTGAGCCTGTTGGTTTAACTCGGAGTGGGAAACACGCTCTACTCTTTCTGCCCTCGTCTAGTTACAGTGTTCTGCTTTCTAACCTCACCATCAACTACGTACCCTTCACCACACAGGCTGACACAACAATCCTCCACTGGTTTATTTCCAGCATAAAACATCCAGGAACAACTATTTGTCCTTGTCTTCAGATTTAATGTCGCAGTCAGGCTGTGGTATCCTCCAACACAACGGAAGCAGAAAGGCCAAAAGGGATGATGTAAACATTTGTGCTACTTTGCACTTGCCCCAAGTTCCTGCAGAGGAAAGCTGCCTTTGCTGGCTGGCATCAGCCATCGTACACCTGAATTTAGTCCCATTATTTTATTTATGTAGTGCCAATTCACAACATATAATCTCATAGCACGTCACACAGCAAGGTAAAGAACTTACAAACTTTAAACAAGGAACAGAGAACCCAACAATCCAAAGTCGCCTATGGATTTCCTGTGGCCAAGCAGTCAGCAGTGGTGGGAAGGAACCAAAAACAAACCCTTTGCCTCGACTGGTTGAGCAATTTAGGAATCGACTGGATTATGTCTAAACTTCACTTGCGTTAAACACTAAAGATGAATGTCGCCACCAAGACGTCTCTCATTGGTTTGTCCTCTACAGTTTTGAGGATTTTTGTTTGGCTGTTGCCATGTTGGTCATTTGATACCAGATGTGAAGCCCATACCATTGCAACTTGTCAAACGCAAGGTCACCCTGCTCTAAAACACATCCTGCTTTATTGTTTATTTACTTCTAAATGCAGCCACAACTTGCCAGTGAGACCATATATTCATTAGTAAAAGTTTTACAAATGAACTGACTATGTCTACACAACTAGACTTCCTTTTTGCAAGAGGAGTCATCACCCCTTGCAAGGTGTTGGGTCACTTCCACATTGGCTTCACTTTTCAGAGTCGGGGGCTACGTCCATTTACATTACTGCAAACATTTACTGCAGCTGCCATCTTAGTTTTGCGTTTCGACAAACCCGGGTTTGATAATTAGCTGTTGTGTCCACTGATGAGATGATACACAAGTAACTACTTGCAAGGAAAGTCTAAGGATACCACAACTTACTACAGTTGATTCTACATGAAATATGTATCAGAAATTTCCTGACAACCCTTTAGTAGTTGTTTAGATATTTCCCTTAGACAATATGGTGGACCACCTGACCAACAATGCTATGCTGCCAACAAAACACTTAAGTCAAATTATACTTCAAATTGGAATAAGTGGTGAAAATGATTCCAAAGACAAATGTGGCACAAATACAGAAACATTTTAAAACAACAACAACAAAAACAGCCACAAAGTCAGTAAGACTGTTGGAAGCTGGTGCTATTAAAAGTACAACAGTATATGCAGGTTTTCAGCGGCAGAGTTACTCATTGTGATTACTAACTGGATGATCCACATGACCCCACGTCCCACATTAAGCGCTTTCGCATCTCAGTGATTGTCCAATTACAATTTAATGTGACTGGTAATGACGAATACATTCTACAGGTACTAATCATCGAGTCATATTTTGCACCACCTGCATATCTAAGTGAGGATTACTCAGTGACAAGGTCCAGTGGGTGCATGCAATGATTTAATGTAGTGTGACCTACGTTTGCCTCCTCTTGTGTAACAGACACTCTTCAGCGATAGGTCACTAAGGGTTAACTGAGGATGATTTGGGGGGGAAGTGCTAAATAGGAAATCTATTAGAAAAGCTGCTTTTCACTGAAAAATATTCCATCCTGTACACTCTGCTCTCCTAAAAAGGTTAAGAACCACTGCTGTGATGGGTCATCCAACAGCATAGTCAGCTAGTTTAAGGAATTTAATTGGTCCAACACCACATAGCTACATACCAAGGCATTCATAGATGGGATTATCATGCTAGCTAGGGCATTAATAGTCTGTGATGTGAATGACTGCTTCTGCTGGATTTCTTTTATACTTTTTTTTGTCCCGCTTAAGTTTTGAATCGCCTTGAGTTGAGACCATACATTCTCTCAGGAATTAAAGTGACTCAACTTTAATTCACAATTTGCTCAAGTTAAAATATATATTATAATAATTTCCCTAACTGTTCGTGTGTTGCTAAATTGTTTTTTTATAATTACACTGTGGTAGAAACAGAACCTGAATTGGGTTCACAGGCAAAGTTGTCGATTGAATCTCAAGTGCTTCGGTAGAAGATAATTGGATTTCTATTTTGGTTTCACCTCCAGTCTGAGAGGCTTGATCAGTTCAAACCGACTGGTGGGGAATCCAAAGTAATTATCCTCATCCTTAAAACACATTTTAAGGTTCATGGCCTGCTAACGACACAGGACTCATCTGACTCAAGGTGTTATTTGATGTGAAAGTGCTGCATTATAAGCACAGGACAAATGGTGTCAAGACTGCAAAGTAAGTACCTGATAAACGGCGTCAGGACTTTATGATAACTATCTGATAACTGGCATCAGGACTGCGTTGTAAGTACCTGATAAGTGGTGTGATAAATGTATTATACGTACTTAATAAGTGGTGTCAAGGCTGCATCATAATTACCCGATAAGTAGTGTCAGGACTGCATCACGAGTACTTGATGAGCTGTGGTTGCATTCTAGGTATCTGATAAGTGGTGTTGGGACTGCAATATGAGTCCCTGATAGGTGGTCTAATGAATGTATTATAAGTACGTGACATGTGGTGTCAGGACTTTATTGTCAGTACATGTCAGATGGTGCCAGGACTGCATCGCAAGTATACAATACGTGGTGTCAGGACTTCATCATAAGTTCCTGTTAAGTGGTGTCAAGTAATTACACCAACACACAGTTTCACCACCATCAGTACCTTGAGTCATGTTAGTTTTGGGTTGTCAGTGACCTGTGAACCATGTAATTTTGGGTTGAGAACAAATATCTGTGACTCACCACGGGTCAGTTAGAACTGAAGAGGCTTCTTGGAGGTAAAACATCTTCAACAACCAAAAAACAAGTCCAGCTGTCCTCTGTATGACCTGGATGTCTGAGAATCTACACTGACAGGCACTCCAATTGTCTACCACAAGCTTTTCTGACAGAATGCTGCATTTATAAACTGCACTGGAGTCTCCAGGAGGTGGCTGGGGCAGATGGCGGGCATGTAAAACAACTCTCACACTGGAGACTGGGTTCATGTCTAGGGTTTGCTTTGGCCAACTGAGCTCGTGATTTTATTTAAGTTCACGTGTTTTCTGCATATAAAACAAACCACTGCCCAACTAGTTAAAAAATGGCAGCGTCCTTACAAGTTAATCTGGTAAGATTTCATATTTTGGCAGGAAAACGTAAACAATCTACGGACACTTTCATTATAGGAACACTGGCTACTTACCAAACCTCTCACAGTTGCCGTCAGAACACATCTGCTCTTGCAAATCAGCTGCACATTAACGTAAATGTCAGACAGGTGACCTGCATACATATGCGCCGTCAATCTACTGCAGTTGGCAACATCAATATTCAGCATCCCTAAGATATGGCAAGATATTTTAATGTTTAATACCCGAGTTGAACCATCTGGAATTTAAATTACAGTCGTCAACAACGTTATTTTGACTGTGACTCGTCAGAAGTTTTAGTTCATGTGTAATTCTGCTGCGTCGACATCACAGGTAGAGATCTCTGTGATATTCAGTATGAACTGTTGCAGATATCTCAAGCATCATTACGACTAGTCCAAAATGTGGTGCTTGAATATGCTCCTGCAAGGCCAGCAAAGCATTTTAACAGTCTCACCAACAAGGAGTCTTTAAGAGAATAAGAGGCATTAAAGACTTGTTCCTTTAAAATTCTTTTTCTGATGTTGTTATCGCTCTTTGCAAGGTAATGTCTTTCTGGCTTCTTTAATGTTTTATCTAATGTCTTGTGTACTTGAAAGTTTTGAAAAGCATCGTGTAGCTGCAGCTTTGAAAGGTGCTATAGAAATAAAGCTTACTTGTGGTCGAAATTCACTAGAACACCGGCCTCCTCCTTGTCATTTGCTGTTTCACTTTCAGTGCCACAGAATGCTTAAAAGACAAACCTCCTCCTCCTCCACCTCTGTCTCCCACTTACTGTTGCTTCTCCTGTAGCTACAGACATCTGCAACCTCATGTCATCTCATCAGAACTCTAATTCAAAATATAATTAATTCTATTTTGGTTAATCGGAATGCCAGTTGGAGATATCTGACAGAAATCTATTTTCCACTGTTGATGAAGATGGACGGCGTAGATTTCTTGAATTCAGGGGGATTAAATGTGACTCAACCAGAATTATTATCTTATTTTTACCTGCAGCTGAACTGCAGACATGTGTAAAGAGAAACCTCTGAGATGTGAATAGTCACAGTGATGTCATTTGTTCCGGGGACAATGTTCTTTTTGATGAAGAAGAATTGAATTATGGATATCTGCGATACATATCCGGTCGAGTTATTAAATGTTAAAATCCCTCAGCGCACGAAAGGAAGAACACGGAAAGTGACTATTTCTTGGCAGCAGTCATCCAAATGATCACAATTTGCTTTGTTTCAGCTCACATTAACTCTTTTATCTGGTAGGAGTCATCCGCGATTGATGACTCACTGCCGCTGGTCTTACTGGAGTTATCGCCGATCGCTAAAACAGTGTCCAACTGAGCACAGACTGCTGTTGAAAAGGGGGATCTGAAGGGATCGATAAAGGTCGGTAAGCTCACAAGTTCCATGACAGGATGTGTTGCCAGCTACCTGTTCAGGATGTGGAGATCAATAACGATGGCAGAGTCTAAAAGCATGACGGTGGGGGGAAGAAAGCCAAAGTAAAATCAGATCTAGAGGTGTCAGATGTGATTTTATAACACGGATAGAAACGTCGGTTTGAAGCAGAGGCTGTCAGGTATTGTTCCCTCCGGCCCCCCGAGGGCAAAGACGTAAAAACACACTGTAATTAGGTCCATTCAGAATAATATCACCCAGAATTATTTGTAATTTTCCACAGTCACCTTTCTGATCAACACAGAAGGATAATGTCTTGATATTACAGGAGAGGAAAATCGCTCGCTCCGATCTCTTTCTTATCAGCTGACAGCAACATTGTTCATTCGAGGGAAGCATCAGCTCGGCTCGGCTCTGAAGTGCAGATTAAAGCTGCCACTGATGCTGGCAGGAGATTTTTTTTTTTTTCCCCTTCCAAACAGGCCTGCATGGAAGATACAGTCTGGGGCTTTCAAGGCTCCTGAGCAAGAAATATAAAAGATGTAGAGAGCTGAAGTGGCTCCAGCTGGTATTTTTATCCAAAAAAAACATACACCTGCATCATCGGGGTGAATCACAAAGCGGTAATGAGGACATGATAATTTTCCTCGTTCGTCTAAGTGACAATTTGGGGATGGTTAGTAGGGATGAATTTAAATGTAAGAGTTTGATGGCAGATTATTTTGTCGCCATCTGCACCTTTTCGGGCCGCACAGCAAAATACATTTAATCAGGTTGTTTTTGTTCATTCTGATTCTGAGCACACTTGCATCACTGATGTCCTACAATTTCCTAAATAGCACGAAAAAAAACCCCTGAGATTTATTAATATTAATGGAGGCGTATTAGAAGACGGTGAGAGAACAGGTTGGGTTTGTGGGTCAACCACAGCAGCACATTGGGAACAAACTGATTCCCTTATTTCCATCCAGGTTTTCTTGCATCATCGCACTAAAGACGTGAGAAAAGATGAGTAGAGACGAAAGGGCAGCGTCAGTCAGATGTCAGATTTTACAGCTCCGTGGGGAGTTTGGTTTGTTTAGAGTTTGTAGCCGCTCACATGCACGCCGTCCAAATACCAAACAGGACGCAAACTGGACATTTTAAATCGAATTCCTGCATATTTCAGAATGTTTGACAAACATCTGCACATTTATTACCCAGATGAGTCGCGCTACAGTAAGTATGTTTACTGATCCCAAATGTGCATGAAACACATTGCTTATTCCTTCTAATGCCGTTTGGAAATTAATTATCTAGTAATCAAAGTTCAGACTGTAATATTTTTGTACAAATGATTTATTAGTCCATATGTTTTTTCAAAGTGTGACTCATTGAGATTTTCAGCCTTACTTGACCGAATGGAAATGAGGAAAGATAATTAGAATGTGTTTATCTTGAAACAGATAAACAGATAAAAGGGCAAATATGACTAAGGAGAGTAAATGAGGACACTCATCTGTGGTTGTTTTTCTCAAGAAAACCCAAAAAACTATAATTCATCCAAGGTGTTGGCTGCGTAATAAAATAGACAAACCTCCCGTGACATCTTGTGATACCGACCTGTCATTTAAATTACATAACTTTAGTCTTTAATATGATTTATATAGTCGAGGTATATCAGAATTCACCCCCTGTACAGTTGTCCTGAACAGAGAAATCAGCTATAGAAACCAAAACCTTCTCATGTACCAGGCTTTAAACATGTTTATTTCTGCTGTGAAGTCAACCGTTTTAACATGGAGCTCTATGGGGATGGACTCACTTTTGGGGGCAGCCTCAAGTGGCCATTTGAGGAACTGCATTTCATTTTTTCACCTTTCCTCAAAAAGTACAGTTTGTTTAGTAAGATGTCACCTGTGGCTGATACATGACCTGGTTTTAGCCATGGAAGCTGATGTCTCTCTAGATGTAGGCTGCAGCTATATGTTTGCCATTTGTCATGCATGCTATCTTTCTTCCTCCTACCTTTTATCCTCTATGTGTTTTCAATTTTAAAATGTGCTTCAACCACCTTCAGGCTCGTTACACTCACAGTTTCAAGGTTTGTTGAGGATTTGGAGTGTGAAAAAGGGCAACCCTGCTATTTTGCTTCAGAGCATTTGCCATTTAAAGAAATTTCAAGCTCGCCTCCCAGTGTGGAAATTATTCGCAAAAACAATTTCCTCGACACCATCACTGCATCTTTCAGTCAGCTCTACCCAACACGACTGGGATTGGTTTCAAATAATGCAAACAAGTCTGAGCAAATTCTCCCCCTATAGCTGAGCGATAGCGAGGTGCAGACGACTTTCTTAATATAAAACATCTTCAAAAACAAAGAACATGTCAGGCCGCAAACACAGCATTGAAAACACGACTTAGTAAAACAAAGTAAGAGTTTGTTTTTTTAGATTTTAAGCAGCTGCAGACACCACTGCTTCCCCGGAGGAGTCAGATCAGCATGTGGAGTCTTGGTCTGCGCCCAGTGGTGCTGAAACCTGCTTCTCACTCCTCGTTTCTCCTTGAGAACAGTTTCTTACACCTGGGGAAGTGGTGTTTTAAAAAGTCTTCCAATTTCACCCGGCAACATGGACAACGTGTGGGGATTGGTAGCTATCCTGCGGATCGGTCCGAGCTGCTTGGTGTTTTCCCATTTACAGAGCCAGCGCTGTGAACGAACGCCAGATTTGTTCTGCTCACTCACCTCATGAGATATTCACTGAACTTGACAGAAAGTGTGTTGGATTATAACGGCTACGTTCAGAGGTATGTGAAGTATCGCAGGAGGTTCAGCTTGACTTTGGCAGCCGCCAGTTTTATGTCCATTAACGTGTCGTACATTTATTTCATGAAAACTAACTGACTCAACCTCTGATATGTATTGGAGCAGGAGCTCAGATGGATTTGCTAAATAATCCACTGCCTGGTTTCTTGTGTGCTGATGATATTTAGCGAGGGCAGGTTGTTCCATGTCAAAAGAAAAAACTTTCAAGATCAAACACAAGAACTGAAAGATAAACAATAAGTGTGGACATTCTGCCTCCTTAATTCTTGCTGCCATTCATCGTGCAGTCATGACCTCATGATGCCTCGGCTCTCCTTCGTTATTACATGTTAGCTCAGGATCAGCTTCTGTTCTTTCGAGGGGCTCTGAAGTTTGTTTTGGAACTAAAAGAGATTCCTAACACTGATAACAGGTTGTTTTTAGTTAGTCCCTGTGCCACTGTTAAAGGTTAAGCAAATTTGTTCTATTTTCATGACGAAAAGTGCACCGAAGTTTGCGGGTCTGAAGAAAAAAGAACAGTAAGAGCAGGTCGTCTGTGAGTAATGACCCGAATTCTCACTTGATTTATTACCTCAGTAAACACTTTCCTAATGGGTTTATGGTCTCAACCGCTAGTTTCAAGTCTCTTTTTGTACAGTAGGGTCTTCATTCAGTAATTTATGGCCTAATTTAGATTAAAATAAAGCCGTATTTCCCTGTAGGAACTTGAGGGCTGGTTCTGGCTGCATGATCTGGATCTTTTCGGGTTGTTTTTGGGGTAGAATAAAGTTCCTACTCCAGGGTAAGTAACTCTGAGGGGCAATGGACAAAAACAAACTCAAGTGCCATTTTTTATGCCTTTGCAATATCCTCATCGAGTCATAAACTTCTCTCCAAAATCAACAGCACAAAATCCATAACATAGGCGAAGAAATCGAACCATTCATCATTTTACTCCCTTTGTTCTCACAGAAGGTGTATTCAGTAACTATATTTGTTCTTGTTGAGTGCACTTGGAGTTGGCGTTGCAGTAAAAGCTGTCAGATCCAACACCTCAATGGAGACAGAAAGCCTGAAAGTTTTCCTTTTCCTGCAGTAGAAAGCCACTTTTACAGGATAAAGCATCACACATTTTAAGGTGTACCTGCCTTGTAGCTACAAAAGATGTGTGCGCAGTGGCCTCAAGTTACTTTGCAGATGGTTGAATCCCAAATTCAAGGGTAAACTTGAAATTCAAAACAGTACTCTACAAACCAAACTCTAAAAAAAAAAAAAAAGGGCAACTTCATCAAAATCATCAAATAAACAAGCTTGGCATCTTTAAATACGGTTTAAAATTGAACACAAACTGCATTACAAGTCGCAGCGAGTCTGTTTGATGCAAGCAAGTTTTGGGCCAGAACTCATCAGGATGGAGAAACAGCTTCGGCGTTTGATTTCTGGCCGACTGAGAATGAAGGATGCACCAGACATCCGCCGTTCTCTCCCCCATACTGATTCAGATACAAGACCTCTGATGATGCTGATTATTGCCCTGACAACAGCGCTTCCCGTCTTCCCAAATTTAACGTCTCTAAGCCTCTCAGAATACTTTTTATGCACAGTAGCATGACACCAGGGACTAAACTGATCCAGCAGAGTGGATATTACCGACACTGAAGTTTGATAGTGGCACAAAATCTATTAAATGTGTATTAAAGCAGTCCGCTCCGCTCCATGAATCCAGCATGTCGGATTGGTGCCTTTCTACTGAGTGCTACCGCTCCGTCTCAAATGTTTCTGCAGATTGTAGGTACTTATTGTGTAGTTACTGCAGGTGATTGCTTCTGCTGTGGTTCATCTCAGTCCAAACGCTTTAACCAACACCTCTAAAACATCCATAAATGCTCGACGCAGAGCGTGGCAGGAACCAGACATGAATCTTCAGCCATTTCGTGCACGTGGATTTGCTCGCAAATAAGTTGTTTGTACCTTCCCATTTCAAATTCTCTGTGATTCATGCTCACAGCGTCTTCTGTAAGTGGCTGAATTAACTAATGACGCATCGTCTGCGAAGATAATAGACGTGAGTTGGTCGCAGGCGGTGGACCGTCCACGTGAATCAAAAGACAAAAATGAAGTTTGATGAGCTTGTCTGATTACTTCTTCACTGAGCGGCTGTTAGTCACTATCATTGACATCGTCTGTTGCCGGGGAAACCTGCAGAGGAAGAGACCGGGGTCTTCAAACTCTTGAGTCAATATGTGGCCAAAAGTTGTCTTTTACCTGAGACCAGCTGTTCTCAGGGTGGAGGAAAATCTTTAGAGGAAAATTAAAAAATGAAACGTAGTCTGCTCCTTAAATAGTTCAGATCTTCTGCACTGAAATACTGCATTGTTTTACCTCCTCAGGTCTCTAAAACTACAGATTAAAACAACCCAAGACAGCAACAGCATTCTTTGCTCGAAAGAAAGAGTTTAGGATTGACACCATAACGGTAGATAAAGCGATGAAAACAAAAACTTTGAGAACTGTAACCATGACAGTGAAGATTTAATGTGGTTGAATGACGTAAAGGCTCAGCTGTAACTGTGAAACACTGTTAATCTTGTCAAACAATGCAGAAGAAGCACTAGATATCTGTTGTTCCCACCTGTTTTAAAAGAGGCTTGGTGTCTTTGCTAACTTGTGGCACTTTGCACCAGTCAACTCCTAGCCTGAAGTTGCTAGCCTTTATGCTAAATTGTGATGGGGTTCTTTAGCTCCTGATTAGATAATTGATACCACTTTACTAGCTATTACTCACTTCAAGTGTTGTAGATTAGCTGCAGTACCTGTTTGCACCACCAGGTGGGTCCACTTGCTGTTTAACACTATAAGCAACTAGAGTACATGGAGCTTAGCTAGTAAAGGAGCACCGAGACAAAGATCTGACAGCAGAGAGGTGTTATATTTAACCGGGATAAACCACCAGAGCATTCCTATATCGAGATAAACTTTTGTTTCCAACATGTCTGCGCAACAACTGATGTAAACAAAGATAGGGTCACGCAATACGCACCAACTCCTACTGAAAGCACGCGTAAGCTAAGAGGGATAGCTAAACGTCTAATCATTGCATTCACATTCAATCACAATCAAGAAAGCTGTGTGTTCAGAGACATACAAGGGTTGAACCGGAGCAGTAACTCACACTAGTCACCATGTCACCACAGGATCAACAGCGCCACCTGTGTTACGTTTATGTTAAACACCATCTGCAGTAAGAGCTGAATGTGTTAAACTGTGTCAGAGCAGCAACCGTTCAACTTGAATTTTATTTTGGGGAAGAAGAAGAACAAATTGTGCTGTCGTAGCAAAACAGACCTCTCATAGCAGAACTCAGCCTGGACAATCCGACTCTGGGGGATTCATTCTGAGAGCAGAATCACGTGAACGTTGGAGAAAACATCAACTAACATTAACTGACCCCCTCAACACCAGTGATGATCCTCAACATGAAGGTTCGTTCTAGCTGCTGACTGACTCATGTTTTCCTCTCTGCTCCAGTTTCAGCTCCATGTGTTCACAACATGTGATGCACAAACTCTCGAAAACGTTCTGATCAACTCTTTACACCGGCGTTTCAGCAAGACTCCTCTATATTACTTGCATTTAATTTGAAAAAAGATGCTTGTGGGGAAATGTTTGCTGCTACAAATGCGTCAGTCCCTGAAAATTAATTGACTCGGTTTCATAATGGAGTTGCTGAGAGTGGACGTTGAATTAAACTGAACAGAATTAGGGACGGAGTTTTGCATTTGAGCTCTATTCTCTGTATTGTTTGTGGGTTAATATAAGCTTGAGGGTAATTTCATTGTGAGTTTATTCATGGGTCAGGGGTTGTTTTTTTTTTTCAGTCTAGAAAAAGCAGAGACATAAAGAGAAACACTGAAGGTTTTCAGTTAAGCTTTCCAGAGAGCCATTAAAGGTTTGAGAACTTTCTATTTAATGGCTGGCAAACCACAGCCTGCATGGAGCTGAGGTCTTTAGCCTGCGAGCCTGAAGAGCAGCTGGTTGTTACTTTCCTCCCACACAGCTCAGCGGATTAGATTCACACAATCCCACCTGCTTTAAGATCAACAGTTTGGACCGGTAAATAAAGACGCTCAGAAAGTGTTTGTTTATGTTTTTAGAGAATGAGTGTCCATTTGATTTGTCAAACGCTGCTCTGTGAACATGCATCTCATTATTTTTATGCGTTTTCTTAGTTTCTGAAGCCCGATGCATCACTTCTTAGCGTCGGTGCAGCTTGACATCGTCACGCTTTCTTTGCAAAAGTGACCTTGACAAAAAGCTAAAACCCCAATCAGAGACATCCGCCGTCACTCGGCGGTTATCAATCTTCCTTTTTTAACCGCCTTCACCAGGCTCTGAGCACAATCCTGTAAAAGTGGCCTCTTCAGGCTCCATTTGACTCCTCTTTCTGTATGAAATGGAGTTAAGATGTGCCGCCTGCTCCAGCCAAGAGGAACAGGTTGTTAAAGCTGTGAAGAGTGTATGACAGTACAAAGCAACTGCAAATGACACCAGAGAGTCGCCTGTTAATCGTGTACGTTAATATATTTACTTTACGGATCGATGCAGCCACTTATTTCCAACGTGACAGCTGCACATTAGAGCTGTGAAACATGAATAAACATGTTACTCAAGACGTCCCTTCTGTCTCATAATGAATCCTACACGGAGATCCCGTCAGCTTCACCCTGAGTGAACCTAATGTGATTTATACTAATGGACTGATTGGATTTCTAGGCAGCGTTCTGGTAGCAGATCAGGACCATATATGCAAAACCAATCCAGGCGTTTTCTGCCTCACCGACTTAACCCAGCTCACCAGGTTGGCAGATATCATATATTTGGAACTTGTGTCCCTCATTAAAATGAAAAGAACTGGTGACAGGGCGACGCTGCTCACAGCCGATTTAAATCCCGAACTCTGAGCAGAACCCAGACAGAACCTCACCTCTGGCTTTGGCCTCAACACACCTCATTAAGCCAATGATCTCCCTCCGTCGCGCCCCCGACTGGTTACATTAGCATAGAACAAGCTAACCTGCGGGAGAAGCTGGCCTGCCTCTATCCAACGCTAACGTTCCCCCTTTTTTTTTTGGATCATTTGCAACCAGATAGCAAGAAGAGCTTAAGTCAGCCTGACTGGAATTTTAACCGAGCGAAACCCACCTGCTGCTCAGCGGACGTCCGGGTAATGCAATGCACTGGCGTAGCATAATTCCAGCATTAATTTATTGTGTTTGGCTCCTCGCGATATGCAGCGACCGCGGATGATTTGCTTCCATTCATTAATCAATGCAAAACAGCCTATGGAAGGACTCTTGTTAGCTGCAAAGTCGCCACACCTGCAGGAACTGGAGCGTGCGTTATGTAAAGTAAACTTCTGCAGGAGAAAGCACTCCATCAGTGCGTACGAGAAAAAAAAAAGAAAGATGTATTGCTTTCACGGTTGGAGGCTGAAGGCTGCGAATGTCTGTGCTGGAATCTGCAGTCATTCGGTTTAACAACTGCAGTTGACGGCCTGAATGTGCGTGGGATGCTATTTGTTTGAAGAAGTTCAGCGGAGTGCTTATTCAACACAGAAATTTTGCGTTTCGAGCATCAATAAAAGAACCTTCACCGAGCGACGAAAGGGTTCGTACCGCGGATTCCTGTTTGTTGAATCAACTCCTGCTTATCGGCGCTCTGTCGGCCTCCCTAATAAACATTCACTTTATTAAAAGGGTGCTTTTATGCCTGGTGGGTAATTAGCAGTGCAGGCAGCCGTGCATGGCGCCTGGATAACAGAAAGGCACGGAGACAGAAGGGTGATCAGTATGCTGAAGGGATGCACAAGGCAGCAGGGCGGCGTGGAGGCGACCATGTCGGCTGCTGTCAGGAGGAAGACCTCGGGGACAGAGGTCTCCCCTCCGGACTCATCTGAATGCTGAGCAGAGCGGCGACGCCAGAAGAGAAAATTATTTAATTCTCGTCAGTTTCCCAAACGGGAAAGTAGAAGCTGCGAGCACCGACGGCTGCCGAAGTAAATATTGACTAAACCTTTCATGCACAAGCTATTGACGGAGTAAACTGGAGCAGCAGCCGAAAGGAGGTTATTAGATTTTCACTGAATGCAAAGCAGAGACGGTTTTTGGTGGAAATTTAGCTTCGTTGTTACTTTCACTTCTGCATGTGTTGGTTACAGTCACTTAGATGGGATTAGATCACAGAAAACAGGAAACAACTTCAAAACGAATCAATTTAAAGGGTTTTGCATGTTACTGAGTAAATGCTGAGTTGATAATCGGACCCTTAACAATCCTAAACCTTGCTACCCGACAGGTTTTTAGGAAAAACGAACGGACCCCCTAAAAAACAGCCTTAACATACCGACAGCCTTGGATTCTGACTCCGATAAGGGTAACGGCGTATTATCTGACTCAACAATCCCACAGATTTACTGACCTTTGATGTCAGCCGGTCAATTAGGTGTCAGATCCAGCGATGCGTAGTGTTCTAACAATATACTAGCTATTATAACAACTATAAACATAAATATGAACAACTAATGAGCCTTCAGGCATCAAGCCCTCCTCGTATCTCGACCTCCGTCTTGACAATCCGACAGCCTTGATATCAGACATAGAAGAAGGTTTTACGTTTAGTGTCGGATTATCGAGTCACGACTGTACATGACTGTACAAGACAGAACCTTGTAGTCAGTTCAGCCCACAACACAGTTATCAATGACGTGTGTTTTGTTAACTTCTTGACTCCTGATTTTCATCCCTAAAGGTTTCAACACTGACATAACACTCTCCTGTTCCGTTCGTTTCAGTTACACAGAGGTGACATGGGCGCTTGTGGGTTTTAGCACGGCGACGCTAAAATGGATGAAAATGACATTCTGTGATTCTGCTGCTATAAAATCAGGTCACGTCGCGTTCTGATCCGATTTTATTGGCAACCTCGGGGGAAAAAACCCTGAAAATCAAGCTGCCTTTGTTTGAGAATAAGAACTTCATGAATTAATAAGAATAAATGTAGTGCCTGATAGAGTTACTACAGATAACAATAACAATAAGTGATAGGAAATAATATCGTCATCGGGTCTGTGACATGACAACTAAAGATGAATCAAACCACAGAACAAAAAGGTTTCAGTCAGATATAAACAAAACACCCAACAAAGACGTCCCTCTGAGTGTGAGGAGATGGGATTCTGAGGTGCTAATGAACGGATCCACGAGGTCATACGAAGGCAAATGTGGTCGGTTCTTTTTAAAGTTTGGTGTCACTTTTATAATAAGAAACAGAACAAACTTTTGTAGGAGTGAATTCTGAAAATAGAAAAGTAAGAAGTAGAGAAGTAATACCGCACGATAATGATCACATGAAATAAAATTATTGCCCCTTGCTATCATAGGTGGACGAGTGTTGAAAATGACATTGTTTGAAGCTTGTTTATCAGAAAATATGTTTATTAAAAATGGCATCGAGTACTTTTCGATTCAGTGAAATGGTGGTTTTAAGTAGAAGTCATAGGGAGGAGGTCGGGGTGGATGGATGGCGCACAACTCTACTTTTAAATAAATAGGGTTAATCTTCATAGTTAACAAACTCTCTTGGTTTTAATCCTTAATATTCAAGTTAATCCACATCCTAAATAACACTGCAGGAGCTTACTTTTAAATATTATGTGATGAAAATATGCCAAAAAGTGTCATGTTTCTCTGTGCATTGCAGGAAAACACTTAAAAATAAATAAAATAAATGTTTTTAATCAGTCCTGGATGATGGTGACATCTTTCTTCATCACCTTGGGCTAACATTTACAGCTAGAGATAATTAGAACATTCATCCTTGTGAGCTGAATGCTAACGTTGGACGGCTCTTACTCTGTGTAGACGGTGGGTTTTATTTATTTAAAAGGCTCCTTATGCATTTTTTACCACCTTACATTACCTCATTACTGTCTTTTAATGCAGGCCTTTAGCAAACACGCTCTAATGACTGGGTCCCGTTAGAGATGCTGTTTTCACCAAGCTTGGGAAGTCTGTGTTTATTTACTGGAATAACTCTCAAACCAGTCCAACGCTTGACTCATTTCTATCCTTTGGGCATTTCAGGTTTTTAATTTTACCCCATTTGTATTCCAACTGCTCTTGTTATAGCTGATTTATTTGTTTTTAAAACTTAATTGCACTTATGTTTCTCTTATTTTTTGTAATTAACTTTGCCCTTTATGATTTATTGTTATCCAAGTGCATTTGTTTGTGTTTTATTCTCTGCACTTCAACTTTAAATAAAGGTCAAATGAATAAATAAATATCCCCAAAGCCCCTGGAGGCTCCTCATTCTAATAAAGCTCTGAAACTTGAACCTAAAGATGAAGCATATCTGTACAACTTTCTATCTTGTCTCTTTCACAAAAACGATAAAATGATCAAATCAGATGAAAACAGTCGACATAAAACTCTACAGTCTATCTGCAGACCCAGGCAGTGGACATTACCGATAACAACGGTTGCATTTAAGTGGCAGTTCATGCCCACGAATCTCAGCGAAATCAGCTGGACCAGAAACTCTAGACTGTCTGATGACTGAAATAAATTCCCTCTCGCTTTCATTTAACCACAGTGCGGAGCGTCGGGGAGTCAGTGCTGCTGTGAGTAGTCAAAACGATCCGCCGTGACTTCACTTACGGACGTTCAACATGTACCTTCATTAACCTTCGTTTGTCGCCCGTGGCTGTGGCTGAGAGTGTGACGCTTTTTGATTTTCGCACATTTGCTGCGGAGACGTCCGGGACAAGCTGTTGGCCGCCGTCAGACCTCCGGTTCAGGAGGTTTGATGATGCGGCGCTCCCGTCATGTACTTCACGAACGTCGACGGAAACGGCAGCATTTTGAGAAAATTTCCTCAATTTCTCCCAAAAGGTTTGTTTGCTTGAGGTGGCTCGTGACTTTTTTTGAGTTGATGCACGTCATAGGAGACAGAAACACAATATTTATCTCACATAACTGATCTGCTGTTTCCACTTTTTTTCGGTTCACCATCTGAACCCCCAAATTTACAGTTTACGTTTAACAAATCACCAAATTTACCAGACTTATTAGAGGCAGAGACTATAAAAACATAACAATAAGGTGGGTTTTCAACTTTCTGACAGTGACTGAATTATCATCTGTCAGGAAAATTACCCAAATCTAAGGTTGAATTCATAATATTTCATCAAAAT
>NW_007578616.1:253243-292301 GCF_000690725.1 Stegastes partitus
GACAGTGACTGAATTATCATCTGTCAGGAAAATTACCCAAATCTAAAGTTAAATTCATAATATTTCATCAAAATTACTTCATTTTACATGTCCTGTTTAAATATTTGCCAAAGAAATAAACCTGTAAAAGACGAGGGGGGGAAAAAAATCTGCACTCTTTGGCACAAATTTAGGGATTTTTCGGCTAAACTGCAGGCTGTGTAGGAGACAAATGTGGAAACAATTTAAAAATGTAGATGATATCTACATTGATATCTATATTTTTGTAGGGCCAACACTTTCCCCCAATACTGGTAACACTTGGAAAGATGTTGATTCCAGGTTTTTACCAGTTTTGTAAAATAAATAGTTAATAATTCTTCTTGTTTTTTTAAGTATCATTTTAAAATGTTTATACTGTGCAGAAGACATTTCTGAGTTCTTGGTTCGTGCTGTTTCCACAGAGCTGCAGGAGTTAATATTACAGTGAAAAATGAGGCAGCAGTCAGTAAAAATGTGTCAGGAATTGAGAAACTGCTCAGTTCAGAGCATTAAAAACCTCCTATTTTATTAAAAACTTCTAAATGTGGGCATAAAAAAGAAGTCGAGTTGGTTCTTGACATTCAAAAGGAGTTACTGAGAGGTTTGAGACGCCTTTTCAACTAACTGGTCATTGAACTGATCAGCGGTTTTCACCTCTAGACACTTTAAACAGCATTAAAATACGTCCAGAATAATTACAGCTTCCCTGGTTCATATTTTTTCCATCTTTCTCTCACAGATGGCCAAAGTTTTGTTGGTTTTTAATTCCTCTTTGAGGTTGTATTTTAGCAGCTGCTTCTGTTTCCAGCTGCTGTTAATTACCAGAAGAGTTCATGGAAACGAGCTCAAATCGCATTTCTTCATTAACTTTTTAGCAGCGTTTTAAAGGCTTCCATCTGGAAACGGGGCTTGTTGCTTTTGGGGGGTTTCTTCCTGCAGCAAGTCACTACAAATATCATGAATCCAACAAAAGGCTCAACACTTGGAAAGTTTCCAGGTGGGTAACTAACAGCCTAATAATTCATGCTGAGGTGTCGATGAGGCTGCTGCTCATCTGAACCCTCCCACAGCAGTCACCCATAGATACGCCAAAGTCTAATTAAAGTTCGTCCACCGAAGCTCCGGACGTGTCAGCAGTTATTTATCAGATCCGTTGCGCCGCGGGTCTCTATCTGTGGCTCCGAGACGACCGACTTTAAAGCCGGACGTGTGCATGTTTGACATCCTAATGAGCTCAGAACCAAACAGAATAACTTACAGGGCGACTTGTGACCCTCGTTAGCACCACCACGACAAGTTCTCAAGCTAATTAGAGATCAATCCGGCAGAGGAGCTACGTACGGATCACGATGAAACGCTCGCAGCTCGTCATTTACTCGGAGAAGTTTAAACAGTTATCGTATCTACTGTACTTCAGCGTCGGTGTTTTATAACCACATTCAAAGCTGCTGGATTATAAATACAGATTCCACTGAATCATTTCACTCTTTGATTCCTTGACGAGGAACAAAACAGCACTTTACTCGCGACCTTGACTTATCGCCTTGAGAGACCAGCGCTTCGTTCACGCCGCTGCAGCGTGTCAAGCCGTTCTTTGAGGCCTTTTGAAATATTCCAATCTTGAGAATTTTCTCGAATAAAAGCTGTTTTATTTTCATGGCTGCAGCTTTCTGTCGACGTCTTGCATTTCACAGAGCGTACGTCAGGCTGAACTTACAGAACATGACTCTGATGGGTTGGTTTGGCTTCATGGTCATTGGATCAACTTTGTCCAGCTTCTAAATTTAAGTTGAGGTCATGAAATTGGCTCGATAACTTCATTTTTATTCAACTTGGGTTCAGGATTTCAAAACTACACGCGACAGTTCACGTCGTTACCTCCAGAAGCTGTTGGGTTTTGTGTTGTCGTTAAGCGCAAACATTACTTCTTGTCTGGTGTCTCTGGAAACTCCAGGATCTGATTTAAAAACAAGTTCATTTGGGTTCGAGCAGAGGTTCTTCGTGCACTGACCGGTCCGCTAGCAGGATGCTGCCTGTTCCAGGTCTAATGAGACTCTGAGCAGGTAAATATCACATTGATTAGAGTGACTTTGTCGACACCGGTTGTGTAACTTATTGTCATTATAACAGCAGAAAATGTCAAAGGATCACCTGCTTATAGCACTTTGTTGCACTTTTGCACATATTATGTTGGACTTTATTCTGAACGTTCGGGACAGAAAAATCATGTTTGAACACGAGACACACGAGTGAACTAATCACTGAATCGGTGGCATTTATCAGCGACGCCGCTGAACAGCTGCAGGTTCTGTCGTTTCAGGGCTTATACGGACCGGCTTAACGTCTGCAATCAACCTTAAATGAACCGTTTTCTCTCCCCGAATTTAATTTTCGTGACGCGTTCCAAATGCGACGCCGAAAAGGGATAAAAACCACTAACATGCTACGAGTTTCCTTCTTCAAAGCCTCGTAAATAACACAGTTAAGGCTGCAGACGGAGCTGAAATTATCAGCTGTTTGAACTGTTTCTGGTTCTGAAGCGTGGCTGCCGTCAGTTTTTGCAGATAACGCCGATTAATAGGAACTTCTCTTTTCATTTGTTGCTGCTTTGTCTAATTTCTAAGAGGCTCCAGATTCCTCAGATACTCTCTTATTTGGTCTAAACCAGGGCTTCAGTGAGGAGCTGCAGGATGAATCTATCTGAGGAGTTTCCTGGTAATCAAAGAGGTTTTCTTGCTCTAAATCAGATTTTTCCAGTAAATAGAGGCTTGATTAATGGCTGAAAGAACAAGTGGAGTACGTGTGAAAGCTCTGCCCGGTATAAGATAAAGGCCTGTTGTCAGAGAAACGCCTTTATCTCAGCAATGACATCAGGTTTTTCTGTTTAATTGGGTTTTCTTACGGTTGTGTTTTGCTTAGGCTGCTTAAAACTTCCCTGACATTGCAGCACTTTCTTTGTTTTTCTGCGTCATTCATTAGTAAACCAAGAAACAAAAGGCATTTTCACCACACGAACCTGAACAACTGCTTGCAAAGAGCTGATTGTTTTGAAATAATTGGGGACATTTCATAAGCTAGTGCATCTGCTTGGAACACCATAAGCTGGAAAATGGTGTTTGGAACGTTTCTCATGTGGTATGAAACTGGCAGAAGAATCTCAAACGGCATTTTGCTCTGGACGGCATTCAGATCAGGTTTTTGCATTCGCCGTACTGAGCTGTGAGGTGCTGATTTGAATAGCCAAACAAATAACCTGCTGACAGAATGGATGGTTTCAGTCAACATCATCTTTTCTGCAGCTGAAATACTCCCATAAATCTTCATTTTCTGCGTTGCTGTGCACATGTGGAGTCTATCCAAGAACCCTTAAATCAGAGTAAATGACTTTTTTTTAAAACCATGGGAACTAATTTGTATTGGTTTCAGTCAAGTTGTCTTCACTAAAAACATTGCTGAGGGGTTTCTGTCGGTGTAATTTCAGTCTCATTTTTTTTTGCATATTTAGTATTTTTCATCATCGAAGCACATTGAGGTGGCAGCTGTCGCCGTCTTTGTGTACGGTCACCATGGTTACGTGCTGGAAAAGCCTGAGCGTCCCTCCGCTCTACAATCGTGCAACAGATGGATTCTCTTCTGCACATCCAGTTGACGTGATCATTTACTAACTCTGAGCTGCTCTCCGTCCATCCTGCTCTCGTAGCATTAGCATTAGCATTAGCCGCTACCTGCTGTCGCCACTGAAGCTCTGCAGCTCATTCACAACATAATTTACTCACTTGTTTGTTAACGTTCTGGGTTCTGTTTGGGTTCAGTTTGTCCTTCTGAGAGCAACACAAACAATATCCAACTAATAGCAATGGTAACATCCACATTAGCTGTGTTACATTAGCAGAGTTACATTAGCTTAGCTTCTTAAAAATGGCTTTTATATATACTTTCCATTTAATGCCACACACATTACGTTTACGAACACAAGGAGCTTCTTATTTAACAGCTGGTCAAACTGATAAATCTACTGAAGGAGAGAAATTTTGGTCTGCGGAGGAAACTCACATAGAAAAACAATTTAAATGTAAAACAGTGATGCTAAATGTCTCTGAAGTGACATCTGGTTGACATGTAGACTGTGTTTCAGTCACTGGTTTGTAGTTGTTCTGCTGTCTGACAACAGAAAACAGAAAAATCTACGATTCAGGGCAGCTTCATTGAGAATTTGGCTGCTTTAAAATACAGTTTATGTAAGCACAGGGAGCAGGAGATAAGTCAATGGATTGCGATATTACTTTTTTGTCCTGACAAGGGGGTTGTCGACGAATATTTTTCTTCATTTTTTCCCGACCAAATTAAAACTTCTCGTCTCAAGCAGCAAAAAAGTTCTAGTGTCATGTTTATTCGTTTATTCACTACTGCACACGTTGCAAAGGCGATGCTAACACAATATGTCGTGCAGCTCTGGTTGCTAATGCTACAGCTAGCAGGCAGAAACAAACCTGGAGCGTCTTTTCTTTTCTTTACTTTCTAAATGATGTCGATGGTTTCATGTTCTGTGGCGACCGAGACGTCGCATCAGTTTGAAATACGAAAGGATAGAAAAGTTGTTTTCTTTATTCCTGTGATTTATTGGATGATTTTACCTCTGTGGGTATCTACAAATATTTCAAATAAAACAAGTGTTGGGGTGAAATGGTACGAAAAAGAAGCAGTAGAATCTCATTTATCGTTTCCACTAATTTGTGATTGAATTTAGCTATCCTCGGCGCCATAAGGCACAGATGCAAGTTCGAGGCTTTTGAAATTCAATTACAGTCCAAGCTTTAGACTAAAAAAATGCAACATAAAAGACTATTTGCTTTCCAGGGTATCCAAAAACAGAAAGCGTTATAAGCAAACTCAGAAACATCTGAATTTTTTAACTAGTTAGTGAATTTTGTATATTTATGCTCCAGGAGAAGGTACAAAATATTCCACTTTGCAAAAGCGCACATTCAAATGATCGTGTTGTTCAAAAATTTATTTAGATAACTCATTTATATATTTTAAAATCTAACAATATAGACCATTTGAAGCACTCATTTGCTTGAAACTAGCCTCTGTTGCTTTTAAATGAAAAGAAAACAGAGGACAGACTCTTGTGAGGCAGCATACAGAAGCCATGTCCTCAGCTTGCAATTAGATTGTAGACAATAACAGGGAACATTTGTGTATAACACAGTATTTGGCATAATGGTAGCGCCAGAACCAAGGTCGCGGGGTTTGTCAAAATCAATAGCCGTCCTCTCCTTGGGAGAATAAATGTATTGGTTGAGTCATGCACTCATTGGAAATTTGAATAGTTGGCTCGATACTGGAGCAAAAAGGGAAAGTCTATTATCAATAGGGTAGTGGAACTGAACCAACCAATCGATAGTTTCTTCATCTTAGGAGTGTTAAAGTGCATTCATTTTGCTCCCAATCCAGCCATTCGTTCATAACAGAGCTACTAAGGCGGCTCTCTAAGTTTCACTAGAACTACACCTCCATCGACACTACAAATCCCAGCGGCCTCCTCGTGTCTGTAAACCTAGACGGTTAAATCAATAACCACGAGTTCCTCAATTTGCAGCAGCTGGAGAAAATCCATGTCTATTAGCATCCACTTTCTCACCACCAACTTTGGATGTAATCATGCTAACTCTAATAGTCACAGCGATCAGTCTAATGACACTGTTAGTTCAGACTGGCCAGAAATGATGGCGTTGCCTCCAGTTTGGCATCCTGGCTGCTGCCATCTTGGTTTTGTTTGAAATGGAAAGTCTATTTTACTCTAAATGGGACCACAATCTACAAAATAAACATTCATAAGGGAGACTTAAAACAACCAATTGAGGCCATAAACTCCTTATAAAAAATGTTGACTAAGGTAAAAAATCAAGCGAGAAGTTGGGTCAACCTGTTGAATCTTTGCAGCCAGAAGAAGCCCCCCCCGCCGGAAGGTAAGAAAAAAGCCGCAATTTTTAAAACCGGAAGCCAACACCAACCTTTGAAAACAAGTCGGGGGTAAAAACCTCCAACAAAACCCAAAAAAAAAAAAATAAAACTCCCCCCTCAAACAAGTCCTGCCGAAACGTAACCAAAGCCCCAAAGAACAACCCCCAAGAAACAGTCCAGAACCTAAAATGTTGTTTTAAAAAGTACAAACAAATAAAAGAAGACATGTTATGCCACTCAATGAACTTCTGAGGCTCAGCTAGGCTAGCTGTTTAGCCAAGCTTTCAGGTGTTTATGCTAGCCAACTAGCTTCTTTTTGCATAATTATTAGCAAGAAAATATATCAAACTGCGTCAAATAACTTGCAAGTTACGAAGCAAAAATGATTAAATCATGAGAAAAAGATAGAAATTTTTAATTAATTACTTTCTGTTTATTATTTATCCTGATTGCTTTGACGCAGAACAACGTGCAGCTAGCTCTAAGCTAGCGTCGTTTGAAATTAGCGAGTCAGATTACTTCGACGAGAGGCGTATATTCAGTCATTTCATTGTTTGTAAATGATTTTACAGCCTATAGCTAAACCAGAACGCCTTGTTTTCTATGTCTAGACTGTTAAATACAGCAGATACGAGGTGTAGGTGTGAGTTATTTACAGACACCTGGTGGATTTTGGAGCTTTGCTGACTGTCCAAACAACCATCTCAAGCCGAACAAATGGATCCAAGTTTGCCAGAATCGTCTCTCTGAACTTCAGCGTCCTCCTCCTCCATTCACAACACATACAGCTCTGATTTTCTCTTGGCTCTGCCTTCATTATGAGGAGCTGCAGGATGCAGATAAAGAATGTACATTCATAAAAAAAAGGGAGAAAAACAAGAAAGCGGAGGCCATTCAGATTTTCACATGTTGTTATGGTGACTGGCATCCATTCGGCTTCCCGCTGTTTAATTCTCAGTGATAGACACCAGGGCACGAATACAAGTGCACAACATGCACTGATGGAGATGGAATTATATATATATATTAATAAAAACCCACACACACAACAGCAAAAGGACTGAACATTACAAAATTATTAGTTATAATGATGTTTTTCCACTATATCCTCAAACGGCTCAGATTGAACCCCAGAACTGACAACATTAATTCCGCTGACCTTCCCTCCTAGGATGGAGAATTCACTGCATCGGAGCCGGAGACGCTTCGCATGCATTTTTAACAATCCAATTTGGTGGATTAATTGACGTTAACAGAGGGGGCCTGACTGGAAAACGAATTCCAGCATTATTTGCCGTGGCTGGGGATGGCAGGAGTCGAGTCAACACAGGATAATTCGACGCAAGCAGCTGTGTGCACAAAAACCCCAGCAGGCCGGCGCGATAAGGCCGGTAGGAGCCAATGAAAGCCGGAGGTGGCGGCGGCGCAAAAGGCCACACGGAGGGAGGACGTGTGAGGATGTCTTCCAAATGTAAATCAAGCGAGGATGATTCAAAGCCCCGGAGAACAATCGCAGGTGTTAATTTCGGGAAGTAGCCGCTGAGTCGTCGGCGGTGTGGGTGATGCATGGGAGGCAGCCGGCCGAGACACCGATACCTCAGCTCGCCTCAGGCGCGGCGGCGCTCGGCTGCACCTCCAGTTTGGTTTGAAGGTGATATCTGACACGAGGAGCAGCGAGACGGAGCGAGTGGGAGGGCAGGTTGGTGAAATATGGAAAACTGGGAACTCGAGTTGATATGAATGGATAAAAAAAAACGAAAGAATTTATGCATTTAACCCTCAGAATCCCTTTTTTTGTGCCTTTTTTCTGTCAAAAATGTTTTCTGCGCAGAACAAAAACTTTAAAATACCAAAAATTATTTCCTTTAAAAAAAGACGAAGAAGAAAGAAAAATTTTCGATTATTTATTTTACAAAACCAGTGAACACCTGGAGTCAACATGTGCAATATTTAATTCTAAAATTATTACAAAAATTAAATATATAGATTTAATATATATTCCAACTCTATGGAAACGTGCAACCATGGATAGAGGTAGAGAGAGCTCATAATAATGCCATGAATAACAGAAAATAAAGCCAAAAAAAATTATTTCTTTGATCATTCCATGCACAAAAATGTTAAAAACCTGGAATCAAACCAGGAACAAAACACAAAATTTACATTTTACGCCTTACGTTTCTACAACCTCTACAAACGAGCCATTTCTTCCTGAAGCTGTTTCACCATGTTGAATGTGTCTTGCTCCTCTGTACACCATTTCTGAGCCATGCTGCGTTTATTTTATTGATCCAGTGGGATTTTATTAAACTCTCCAATTCTTTTTCACACATGTCTCCCCGCTATAAGTAAACACAACCTGCAGTTCAGCCGAGTAGTCGCGGGACTGGTGGTTGTAGCTGAGTGAACATGGCTTTCCAGTCGAGCAGAGGAGCACAAAATTTATGTATTTTTTATGAACAGAATCTGGTGCAAACGGTTCACTTTTGGTGAGTTTTTAGGTCAGACATGTCGAATAAAGTGAATATCATGAAATATTATAGTTTAAAGCTCAGATTTGGTTACATGTTCCTATAAAACAGCACATTTGAGGACTGTCCGAACTTTGAGAATCTAATTTGGCTCCGATAAATGCTGCATTTTAATAGCTTTTTAAAAAGACAACATGCCTTTTTAAACCTGCCGCCAGCTTTTGGGGTTCAGAGGGTTAAGCTTGATATTTTCACACACATTTAATATCAAACTGTCTTGAACCTGGACCGTTAAATCCTATAACTGGAGAAATAACACATGCTGCGTGCTTCACTGTTAGTTAGCTGTTAGTTTATTTGAAAAATGAAAAACAGCAGTTTCTCCGGTGGCTACGCTGAACATGTAACGCTTTCATTATAATCAATCAAAGTGGCTAAAACAGGCATGAGGACTGCAGCAAAGAATAGAAAAGTACACGTCTCTTTAATTCTTATTTATTACGTGAGGTGAGAAATGCAATTTCACACAGAACTGAGTCATACAGCGTCTATATTTACTTACATTTAACCGCTAGCGCACAGAAAATGACAATTTTGTATAAAACAGAGTTCACTTTGAGGCTTCGATCATCGCGTCTGCATATATTTTGCTTTGCTTGTTTGTTTTTTTTAACTTCATCACCAACTGTCTGCTATCGTCTGTATTTATTTGCAGTGTGTTTTATATTCTTTACATGTATTTATAGTTTTCTTTTTTGTGCACTGTGGGACTCTGGGAAACAGCATTTTAATTTCTCTGTACGTGCTGCACATGTAGCAATAGTGACAATAAAGTTCAGTTTGACTTTGAGATTTTGGGTTTTTCGGTCAAAGAAAGTGAAGACATGATGATCCTCAAACCAAAGCTCCTCCGTCTTGTTGTGCCACGACCCTTCGCTGTTCAGTCAAGAGTCAGAGCAGCAGTCGGGAAGACGTGAGCGTGTTCGACAAAGGAGTAAAGATGGTGGGCGTAAACAGAGAAGGACCGATGGGGGAATTAGAACAGGTGAGGTGGGTGGAAGCAGCGTGACGTGAGCTGTGAGTCTTCCAGAGTCAAACACAAACCAGCATCCCTCACAGCGGTGCTCTGAGAGGCGGAAACCTCTGTGATTTCTAAGTTAAACTTCCACAACGAGGTTTAACCGACACCTTGTGCTCTCCTCAATCCATGTCAGGAAAATGTACCAACACTCTCTTCAGGAGTCATTTCCTGGGCTGCTGTGTGAACACATGAACGCCGTGTCCTGTCCTCCCTGTGCTGCTGTTATCCACCATATCTGCACTAACCACAGCCACCTCCAGCGTCCCACGGATCTGCCTCGGGTGTTTCCAGCTGTGACGCCTAACCTGCTGAGCACAAGGCTCGGCGTGAGCAGCACATTAGCAGCAGATCCGCGACGCAGCGCAGCACACAGTGTTACATGCCTAGAACATGAAAAAAAATAGACTTTAAGAGTAGTTCAGGGCACATTTATCACCACGCAGGTGGGCTTCTGCGGTTTGCTCTTATGAAAAGGATGCCGGTGGAGGCGAGCTTTTTGTTTCTGACCGTGACAAATGATGAAGAAAAAGCAGCTCCACTCCCACAAGAGAGTAAATAGTACAAAAGGCAGAAAATGTAGCTCGCAGCAGAGACTGATGGTGGGTTTATTACTCACCAGTCAGCAGTAAAGTCATGATAACAAGACGCTACTCCAAGAAAGGATGCAGGACTGATCAAATAATGATTCTGATTTTGGATCGACTGTATATTGACGGTTGAAATGTTCGGCTCAGAGAAAACAAGCCAGGTAGGTTGGTTTCATCTTGAGTAAAACCTGACATTAGAACGTATAATGTCACTGTTTTCAGAGCAATTTATGGTCACACACCTGTCTGAGTGCATGTGCTGCAGAAACTACACCACACTGGAGACTAGAGGCTTCTCCGTGCACAGCTGTATCAGGGCTGCGACTTCATTCATTTGGATTAATCAGGAACAGAAAAAACTACGCGTTAAAAATGATTTAATCGCACCTTTCTCAGTTCCATTATTTCTGACACACGTGCAGGTGGCGCTAATGCACCTAAAGTTTGTTTTCCAGCAGCAAAGAAGACGCACAAGAAAGTTTGGTGAACAGCGATGGAAGACGAGATCGCATTGGTTTGCTTGTTGGGCGGGAAGTTGTTTTTTAAAGTTCCCGATGGCAGCTTGGATAGGAGCGTGGTCGTGTGCAAATTGTGCAACAAAGAAGTCTTAAAATGTTAAATATAATAGCAATAATTGCTCTTTTAGTTTGCACTAATCTGTGGATGTAGTAGACAGATGAAAAGTGAAGATAAATAAAGATGAAAACTAAGCAATTTTGTTGTTTAAGTTCATGTATGTTTAGTCATTGATTCAGTCGTCAACCAAAACTTTGCTTATTGTGTCAAATATTGCTATTTTATAAAAATGCAGTTGTAACCTACTACTAATATATATCTATACATATATGAAAAAGACTTCTGAGTTTGCATTGCATTGTTACAAAAGGGGACCTTGATAAATTTTTAAAAAAACAATGAAACCAATCACAATCCCCCCGGGCGGAGCTCAGCCCAGGATGCAGTGACGGTGCCCCCTGCCCAATAGCGTCAAGGGGAAACTCGATGTGGTGGAACATTTAAACACAGGGAGGCGAGATCTGCCATTAAAAAGGCTAATTCAGTGAAAGAACCAAGCAAATAATACCGAAAATATCGTTTAGCTGAATAGAAAGACAGTCACAAAGGGTAAAAGTGTTCTTTGTGTGACCAGATGACAAGCCGGTCCATGTTCACTCACTCGGCTGTTTACTTGTCTTTGTTGTATCATGAGCTCCGCTGCCACTCAGGGTCACTCGCATCGCTGGAAACTTCTGTCTGGCTTTGCGAGACGAAATAATTGAACCCACTGAAAATCCTGCTGCTCTATTTGGAATGAAAACTGAAACTATTAATTCTTTGAAAGCACAAAGCGCCACGATCCAGACTGTGTAAACCGACAACACCGCAGCAACAAGTTTTACTTTGCAAACACGGCAGAACTGTCTGTCGTCTATAGGAGCACATATTTGTCAAACACTGCAGGAAACGAAGCTTTTTAGTAAAAAAAAAAAACAACAAAAAACCAAAGGTGGCTGAGAGTTAAAGCAAAACCTCTCAATCCGCCGGCATGAGCTGCATTTCTATGAGTCTTCCTAAAGACATGTTTTCTTTTTGAAAAAAGCTCCCCCAGATCTCTGCGTCTGTCCCACAATAACAAGTAGGTAAACTGAATGCAGAACAGAAAGCCAAGAAAAGCAAAATTGTGCGGCGAACGCGCCTTTCATGCGGTTTTTGTAGCCGACAGAAGACTCGATTTCCAGCCGTGCATCGCTGAGTGGTTGAGCTACTTTGACACACAAAGGAGCCCGAAACTTTACATGTTCCCCCAAAAGGAACGCACAGTCCTAACTTGTGTCATTGCATAAAACACCCACTGTTTTGTCGGTATGTGATAGAAGAGAAGAGCAGGAAAGGTTAGCTCAAGTCTATTTTATGCTACTTTATGTAACGGCTGATTGTTATACGGTACACCAGGCGTGTTCAGCTGTCAGCAGAAAATGACAGTAAGAGGGGAAATATCTGAACTGTGATCTCTCTCCACCATAAACACTTTCTCATTATATAAATCTAAGAGACATTTCCTATGTCTGGATGGTATTTAGTCCAAACAGATTTTTTAAATTGAATTGCTTTATGAGGAGAAACTTCCCAGATGTGCTTCTCCATAATCTCAGACACGCACGGCCAACGAGATTGGAAAATAACGACATATTACTGTGGCGTCGACAGAAATCGATGACCAAATTAGCTGCTAAAAGGCTTAATTGCAGATTAGTTGGTGACATTATCGTGTAAGCTTTTTGCACTGACAATGAAGGTGTTAACATTTACTGGAGTGAAGGTAATCATTGCCTGATGTGATTTTATGAAAGTATGGTTTATATACAGTTTAGTGATGATCTCAGCACAGAAATACAGCAGGAGAACTGAGAATCCCTGCAGCCTGCCGGGCCTCATGGTAGATGTCCAGACGTTTTGGCATTTTTGGATGCTGCAGACTGGATGAACGCTTCCCTCGTAGGTCGTCTGCTCCTGGATCTAAATCTGAACCAACATGGCGGCTAGTTTAGATCACAATAACATCCGTCCACCCACCCATCCATCCATCCATCCGTCCATCTGTCTGTCCATCTATCATCTATACACTGCTTAATCCTCACGAGGGTTGTGGGGGGCTGGAGTCATATTTTTGGACTGTGGGAGGAAGCCGGAGAACCCGGAGAGAACCCACGCTGCACAGGGAGAACATGGAGACTCCACACAGAAGGATCCCGGGTGTCCTCACTGGTACACGAACCGCCAACGATCCTAACCACTGAGCCACCCTGCAGCCCATCACAAAAACAGTTCACCAAAATTTGTTTCTGGAAACATTTGAGGGGAGAAACAAGCCATGCTGTTGCTGAATCTGTCTTCATTTGTAGACAGTTAGCTGAAGTTTTTCTGACGTTTACAGAGGTGCTGAGTGGCCACTGGATGCGTCTGATTTGCATAAAGTAGCCTCGACCTCCAGCTTTATGCAAATGAGGAGCCGACAATGTGACAACTCCTCTCGAAACTGATCACTTGCTAAAAGTCGACCACTGTTGGGACTAAGTGTTGAGGAAAAAGTCTTTAAATGTCTCACATTGGGGCCATTTTCAGCAAATTTTAGCAAAAAAGGCTTCCAGTTTTTCATCTCAAACTACTGCAAAGACGATTCATTTTGCCATGAATGTAAAATCCCTGGTTGTAGCCCTGTTTGAAAAGGGCTGTTTGCTCTGAAAACCAATCAACTGCTGGGGTCCATGCCCCCCTTCAGGAAGAAAACACTCTCTGCATCTGGGGATTGAAGTGCAGAGAGAAACAGCTGACCAAAGTCCAAAGTATGAGGTTGATGATTACTTATTAGTTCGGTGTGAGGTAGCATCACGGTTGAATTCTTACTGGCTTGAAAGATCTCTGTGTTTATAACAAAAAAGGATTTTCACCACATGGGACCTTTAAACTACAGTTACAGTGGTTGGTAGTTGATATGATGGTTGTCAGCTCACCAGCAACATCCAACATTCGAGGCTCCACCGAGTCAACATCGTTGGCCTGGTGTCGGGCTGATGAAGCACCACCACTAAACATGTCAGTCAGTTATCAAGAAACTATATGACCCAAACTTAGTGCTGTCTCTTTACTAGCTCTAGCTGTAGCCTGTCATACTGGGTTTACCAACTTTTTATCAATCCGTCCTTCCATTTCTTCCGCTAATCTGGGGCCGGGTCACGGTGGCAGAAGGCGAAACCGGTCATTCCAGTTCCTCCTGAGGTATACATAAGACGTTCCCAGGCCAGATAAGATACATAACTGCAGCGAACTCTAGCTCTAGGTCTCCTCCCACTTGCCCTCCAAAGAAAGTCTCCCAGTAGGCGTCCTTACCACCTCAGCTGGCTCCTTGTGACGGGAAGAAGCAGCGACTCCGAGTTCCCTCCAGATATCCGAGCTCCCCATCCGATCCTTAAGGTTTCCTACGTCTAGAATAAACCCTGTCCGATCTCTAACCTTGAGCCCGACCACCCTACGCAGGAGTCTCCTTCAGTTGCTTGTATCCACAACCTCATTTAAGAGCTTTTCAGAACAATATAATAAAGTTGGGAGTTGAAAACTGCAGTTCTCACAAACACCCACATGCAGAAGCACTCAAGCAGCATCTTTACTGTTGTTAAGAGCCACTTAGACGCGCTGTAGTTGATAATAGCCGATTATTTTCTACTCGCTGAGGAATCTGTGCATTCCGATGTTTTTCTGCTTCGACAAAAATCCTGCGCAATATTGTTGTTGTTTGATTTATATTCAGAGAAGCCAGTTTTTACGTATGTATGTTGTTTTTTTTATCGATGCTCTTTACATTTTCCGCCGTCGCCTTTGCTGCTGTAACCCGGCAAACTTCCCCCCTATGGGATAAATAAAGGACTATCTGTTTCAACAGAGCTGAATAGCTGTTTAGCTGCAGCCCTACAAACCACAGATATTATTAGGATTGTGGTGCTGGAGGGAGCAGTCGGAGCAGCCCACCTCGTGTGATTTCACAGGGAAACAGATGTAAATGAAGTGGAGTGTTGTTGGAACGCTAATAGTGCTTGTGCTAGATTCTGGATGCTCGAGAAGATGCTGCTAATGTGGGGTTTTTTGTGCTTACCAGAGAGAACTTGAGATGATTTTTAACAGCATTTTTTAATATCTGCTGCTAGCCACAAGGGCGAGAATGTTCAGAGTCGGCTGCATCCAGATTTGAACTCCTAAATATTAAAGGTGCTTGATATTGAGCCTTTAAGCTTTAAAGTGGATCTCTCATCTTGCCCGATAATCTGGATCAAACAGCAGTTTAGTCCAAGATCTCCGGCCAAATGTCTCCTCTGTTTGTCTAAAGGGATGAAATGGATGAAAATGGGCTTAAAACTCCTGCAGTCCAACATCAGACACGCTAATCTTACGTAACACTGAACCTCTTTCAGTTGTTTGAGAGGAATTTTTTTAAATGACTCGTAGCCTGAAAGAATCCAATTGCATTTCCTAACCTGGGGCAAGAACACCCACTGTGCCGCTGCCATTCCCCTCCTTTGTGCCGCGACGAAAATCTATTTTAAAATAAATGAAAGTGGAAGAAACTGAATGATCTGATACGAGACGGGAGATGAATAAAAACAGCTGAGTCACTGCTTCTTTACAATTTTTTCCACTCCGCTGATAGAATCCTTGCTGCGTAAACATACAGAGTGAACCGTTTCATGTGTCAGAGCTGCATCTCCAGTGATATACGGCCAGAATGTCGCTTTTTTTTCCTCCAAAATGTCCCTTAAATTACTTCCACCCAGTTGCGTAACCTAAAAGTCTATCAAGATGTGATTACATCTGGAATGAACTCCATCTGTCACACTGATACTCCCGCAGCAGCAGCATCGAGTGCTGTTCAATTCTGCAAACTAAACCCTTGAGAGGTTATGTTCTGTTTACAGTTTGCCGCCCCGTGGGAACCTTTGCAGCACGAGAACTTCTGACCTCGAGGAACAAACTGTTCCACATTACAGCTTCTTATAGCTCACGTAGGCGCCGGAACGCCCTGAAAAGTCTTCGCTTCACATGCTTGTTTTTAGCTGTTTTTTTTTTAAAGGTGACAAATCAATACGCCGGTCATTGCGTAGAGGTTAAAGTCTGAACTCCAGAGAAACGCTGACAAACAGAGCAGCGGCTGAGGTGGAAACATGATTTATTGAAGTTACTGTGCAGCAGTGGTTCACATTGGATGCAGTGATATTTGGCACACACATGAATCAAAGTCCAGGCGAAGCTGTTGACAGAGGAGTCGGACGTTTTTGTGCATCTCCGTGAGCTTGGGGACGAGCTTCAAGTTTACAGAGGCATAAATAAATAAGGCAATATTGAAAATAGCATCTAACTACATAGAAAATAAAACCGATCACGTCAGTCGGTGAAGGAACTGTCACAGAGGATACGGTTGCTCTTTACGTCACAGTGCAACATATTTAAGGCCAAGATCAAAAGCAACGAGTCACACAGCACGTGTCACATAAAAATACATTCAGTAAAGTCTGCCCTTTCACATGAACAGGATGAAAAATAGATTTCTTTACAGTCACATGTACATCGTGGAGAGTCGGAACAACCCACATGTGCAAAGTTCACACAGAATATCTACACAGACCACAAGTTCACGAGAGCGTCGATCGCAAACCGACAGATGGGACGGGATGGGTGGCTTCGATTTGGCTTCTTTTTTTTTTTTTTTTGCTCACAGGAAAACCATTTATAAGTTGAAATCAGAGGAGAGGGTCTACAAAAAAAGCTGATCACATCGGGTGCAAAACCATGGAGCTGGTAAAAGCACACTACAGGGAGTTGGTGCAAATAAGGTAAAAAAAAAATCATCAAAACCCAGAAATACATGAAGTTTGTGAAGCCGTCTGCTGAGTCTGTTTTTCAGTCCATCCTGTGTGAATGCTGTCGTGTCCTTCACCTCTCCGACCCACGGAGTGATTTTACAACATTTAATCCAATAAATCTCTGCGCTGAGGCGTCGCAAAGCACACGAGGAGCGAACGGCAGATGAGCAGGGATGTGGCGACGCTTTGTGCTCTTGGTTTCCAGAATAATCTCATCGGAGCGGCGTCAGAAAATCACCTCTCTCGTCTGTTCGAGGCGAGAATCCAACGCTGATTGTTTCTCCAGTAAAACACCTCTTTGGTAGAAAACACTTTAGGTGAGCAGGAGGTTTCCCTTCATCTCCTATGTCGTAATTGGCACATAATACACAGGGGAACTCAGCGAGGCGTTATGGCTTTTATATCATCACAGGAAAAGTGAATATCAGACTTTTTTTTTTTTTTACATTCATTGCAAAGAAAACGAGTACAAGCCGTGGATGTGTTATCTGTCAGTGTGCGAGGTGTCTGTAATGAGGAGGATTGGACTCTTAACCATGGAGGTAGTCTGTCAGATATCAGGTTAATCTCTTCGTTGGACGTCCAGTACAGAGTAAGTTGAGCCATTAATGGGTTAAAAAGTCAAAATTCTCTCATTTGAGCTTTGAAATTTGAACATTTTCCAGTTTCCTTCTGCCTCTTCTGTGAAAGTAAATCGAATGTCTTTGGGTTTAGGACAAAACATTTGTCCCCTGGGGCTTTAGAAAACACACCTTTCACCATCTTTTCTGACTAAATCTACAGATGCAGCAACAGTAAAGAGTTCATGTGAAACTGTGCTGCAGGGACGATTCAGTGCCACAAACCTTCTACATGCAGAAAGTTGTTCCAAATAAACATGTGTCTCTTTTTTTATTTGATTTCTCCAACAACGAAGGAAAGATTTCAGAGTGAGACACCAGAGTTGGACTGCTGGTTTATGTACATGCTGGTCACATTTACTTCAAATGGCACTTGAGAGCAGCGTTCACTTGAAAAAAAACGAAGCAGAGCGACACTCTATGTTACAGGGTGTTTGTAAACCTACCTCCGGAGCAACCGAAACCAGAGGCGAGCGCCCGACTAGTCAATCATTTACAGCCGAGAGCGCAGGAGCGCTGCAGCGAGTCCACAGTGATTACTGCTCGAGAAAACATCAAAGTCTCCGCTCGCCAAGTTTGATTTCGGGGTTTGCAGCTCGACGCTTTTTACACTCGGCTCACACACACAGGAGAGCGTGGGAGCAGCAGAAAATCTCTTTGAAGGTCTTCCTCATCTCCTGGCTGCGAAAGGCGTAGATGATGGGGTCGATGACGGAGTTGCACATGATGAGGATGAGGTACATGTTGAAGTGGGACATGAAGCAGGTGCAGTAGGGGTTCCTGGGGCAGGTGATCATGAGGATGAGGTGGAGGAAGAAGGGCGCCCAGCACACCACGAACACGCCCAGCAGGATGGTGAGGGTGATGGCGCCCTTCATGTTGGCGCGCTGCTGGATGGGCGCGTTGCCGGGCAGCGCCGCGATCCGCTTCATGTGCAGCCGGGCCAGCAGGAACATGTGCACGTAGAGCGACGCCATGAGCACCAGCATGGTGAAGAACATGGTGATGAGGCAGATGAGCACCGTGGTGCTCTCGGAGTAGATGATGAAGAGGATGCCGGACACCGTGCAGCACGTCCAGATGCTGCTGATCACCAGCATCGCCCGCCGCAGCGTCACGATGTTGTGGTACCGCAGCGCGTAGAAGATGGTGATGTAGCGGTCGACGGCGATCGCCAGCAGGCTGCAGATGGACGCCAGCAGGGAGCTGCAGATCATGGAGTCAAACACGTTGTCCATGCTCTTGATGAGCGTGACGGGGATGGTGAGGTTGCCTCCGTTGATGAGCGCGATGACGATGGTCTCCGAGGCGTTGGAGACGCTCACCAGCATGTCGGCGACCGCCAGGCTGCAGATGAAGAAGTACATGGGCGAGTGAAGGTTCTTGTTCTTGACGATGGCGGCGACCACCAGGATGTTCTCCAGCAGGCTGACGATGCCCAGCGTGAGGAACACCTCGGTGGAGATCAGCAGCTGCTCGTAGCATCCTGCAGAAGAGTCCTTCTCCTCTCCCGCCAAGTCTTTGTTAAGTGTCAGAGAGGTCTGGCTCCTGTTCTGGTAGCTCTGGATCAGTCCATGGTGGTCTGTGGTGTTCATACTGACTCCTGGGGGTTAATTCTTCTCCTTTCCGTTGTTATGAGTCCATGTAGTTTTAAATCTCAGCGTGCGCGGCTTTGAATCGACCTCATCATCAGGTGGACAGCCCCGGAGTCCTTGCAGAGGCATGAAAAGCAAACCTTCCCTCTTTTTTTCTTCAAACATCTGCTTTTTGTCTCAACCAAAGACGCCGCCGCCGCTCTGCTCTCATCGCTCCTCTCTGCAGGGCGGCCGGTCAGAAGTTAAAACAAACGTTCCCCCGAGTGTGAAGAAGAAGTGAGGCGGCGAGGAGGAGGAGGAGGAGGAGGAGGAGGAGGAGGATGATGCCAGGCTGCTTATCGGCGAGTGGCAGCAGCTCGATGTGAGACTAAATGCAGATCATCACTTGGTAACGCTGCCGTGGTCTTCCCTCCCTCTCTTACTCCCTCTCTGCTATTATACCAGAACACACACACAAATACAAACACACACCCCCGAAGGCTGCCGTCCAATCGGCGAGCTGGGAGAGGTGGGAGGAGGAGCAGAGGTCTGCCTGACGCATGAATGGACGTTTCAACATGAATTAAACTTGTTGCAACATTTGAGGCGACATTAAACGCACACGGTCGTGCATCTGGTTTCAGTTTGAGCGTAATCACAGATTAAATGTTCCATAGTGTCGTGTTCCTGTGCAGAGGCACATCCAGAGACTCAGAATCAGGACTCACCTGATTAACTTCAATCCAATATTAAAGATGGAGTTTATTCACACCTCACCGGGGAAATTCAGACATTGCAGCAGCTCAGAAGGAGGAAAACGATGAGGACTGATGCTGTTTAAGCTTCTGCTGCAAGATGTTCTAGTTTTGCTGATATTAAAATGAAAATGTAATGAAATTAATACCCAGAGTTATCGAGACATTAATGTACATATGAGGGCAGAGAGGTTGTGTGAATAATGATTTATATGTGTAAATATATATTATAAATAATTAGTAGTACTTTAAACATGTGGTAGCTTCCCTTTAGGATAGTCACACAAATATTTCTCTTTTGAAATTGAGTATTTATTGTGTTTTCCAGAGTTAGCTACTTGTAAACAAATAATTATTTTTACAAGTTTAACTCATTTTTTTGTTAAAAAATAAACAATTTTAATCCATTTCACAAAGCAGGCTTGGTTTTAATTAATGCTATGCAGGTAAATTTAATAAATCAATATTTCCCCCCCAGATTATTGTGTCCGGTGGCTGTTTTTTTTTTTTTTGAAATTATAAATAATTATTTACGCCAGCACTGGAAGAAAAGCTCATGTAAATATATTTTAAATTATATTAATCATAAGAAAAATACAGCTCCTAGAAAACGTCCAAACTTTAATCAAGTTAAAAAAAAGTATTATCAGTCAAATGTAGTTTTTTAGGTATATCATCAGACGTATCGTATACTGTATTTTATTAAATTTTTTATAACAAATTTGCACATAAGCAGCATTTTAATGCCACAACTGGTGAAGGTGGAGCTAATTTCAGTTACTGATGATTAAATAAAATCAGAATATCAGAATATTTAAGAGACTGACCTTCATCTGCAGTCACCTCGTGAGTATAAATCCAGTATTAAAGCTCTTTGTGCTCTGCTTTGGTCTCCACCAGCTCTGGAGGAAAACATCTGGCTCTGCAGCTGCTGGATGTTTTAGTTATTCTGATGCTAAAATATAAATATAAATCTGGTATTACGGGGCTAAAGAATGGTACAGTTCATTTCTAAGATTTTGACTGCTAAAAACATAAAATAAAACAAAAACTAGGATGTAAAGACGTTCAAAAAAAAAAAAGTTTTAGTCAAGTAAAGAAAAGAAAAACTAAAAATGTAGACTAAAGCAGTTATATATTCAGCTTTTTATTTTTATGTATCAGATGTCTTGGATTGTATTTAATTCTTACTGTGATGTTCAGAAATATAATGTGAATATTGGAATATTTCAGTACACAACTCTGGAATTAAGGCTGAATAAATATGCAAAAAAACAACAACAAAAGACCCAATTTTAGTGGATATGTGCATTTTTACACTGAAAAAAAAAGTATTTTAATGATGATGTGTTTTATTACGGCTAAATATTAAATTTTTAATGATATTTTTTGACACATTTTACCCTTAATAAAATTAAAATTGCAATGAAGGAGCTGAGAGGAGCTGCACAGACAGATGCTAATCTTCTGCAGCTTTGCTCCGGCTGATGCTTTTACACGCAGAACAAAACAAAACATGAAGCAGCGTTTAATGTCTTTGCTTTACAGTTGCAGTAAAAACCAACCGTCTTGCACAACATCCAACACGCATACGTCACACAGTGTGAAAGTCACGATTTCTCAAGGTTTTGCTTTTTGTCTTGGTTGTGTAACAGCGTCTGTCTTGTTTTTCAAGGTCCAATCCTTTGTAGGAAAAAACTCTGTAAATTCAGTTCTGTGCCGAGAAAACATGCGGCTGCATTCATCGCTGCAGGTGCAGCGGTTCTCATTGTCCAGGAGAAAAAAAGAAATGAATAAGTCAATAACAAAAGGGTTTCTTTGTTCTGATTCTTGTGAGCATTGAATCAATAACGCTGAAAAACAAAACAAGAAATCTCAGCTCTGGACGTGTTGTTTATGAAGCTGGAAGGAAATCAATGGTCGGCAAAGTTAATTAAAGGTGCTGACTCCAGATGTTGTTATTTTACACTGAGACACCCCGATATTATTCTTATTTAGTGCATTATTCACTGTGTTTATGGTGTTGTGTTTTGTATAGCGTCACCCATTTTCCAAAGCAGCGATGATTTCAGAATTCACATTATAGATGTAAAGTCATGCTAAAAAGTAAATACAACTTTCCAGATGTTTGTATTTAGTGTCTGGTTGATAATTTTCAATGTTTTTTTGTTTTTGTTTTGTTGGTAAAAGGTACCATACACAAGAATTTGAAGCAATGTATTGATTGCTTATTTTTAAAAATTCTTTGTGGATGGATTGTATAGCGTAGCTTAAAAATTCAAAATTCAAGAGTTTTGTTGTCATACGCACAGAAAACCAGACAGACTGTGCAGTGAAATGCTTCTCTTGCTGATCCTCCTTAGCTAAATGTACACAATGCAGAAAAAACTAAAGCCATTGTAAATGAAAAAGCAATGAGACCTTGGCTGGATTGATCAGTTTCATGTAACAGCCTGCAGACGCTTTCAGACACAGACTGTATTGATTCTGTCTAATCTGCAGTTTAGCAAGTTTCCATTTCATGTGCATAAAAAGATCATATACTGTAAAACTATAGACTCTGCAGATGTAGCATCAGTGAAAATCCTGCATGAGTTAAAGCAGAAACCTGTCTGCTGCATCAGAACATGTAAACCAAGCAGAGCGCTCAACTGCATTTTAACATTAGCATGCTAACACTGTCCATGCTAACATGCTAATGCTACACAGGTATAATGTTCTGCAATCTTAAGGTGCGTTACAATATCTGTACTACAGCTAAAGACGCAGCATGTCCCGATACACAGTACGTGTGCCAAAAATACCAGGACGTTCAATTTGCAAGCTAGCATGATTTTTTTGTCCATTGCTGCTGGTGGTGCTAAATGTCCAGAGATCAACAAAGTCACAGTGGTTCATCCTCGAGGAACCTCAAATGTCTGTATAAAATTGTGAACCCCAAGATGTTGAGAGATTTCACAGACTGAGTACATAACATGGCCTGCTGGTGGTGCTACAGAAATGTCAGGAGTCTATAAAAGTCATCATAGTTTAACCTCTAGGGAACATGAATGTCTGTACAAAATTGGGAACCATGAGATACTGAGATGTTTCACAGAATAAATAAAAAGCTCCGCCTGCTGGTGGTGTTTGAGAATGTCAAGAGATCACAAATGCCATCATGGTTTATCCTCTGGATACCATCAATGTCTGTATAAAATTGTGGACCATAAGGTGTTGAGATATTTCACAGACTGACTAAGTATACAACATGAACTGCTGGTGGTGCTAGGGAAATGTCAGGAGGTTATGAAAGACATCATGGTTTATCCTCGGGGGACCATGAACGACTGCATAGAACTGGGAACCATTAGATGTTGAGATATTTGACAGGATAAGCATACAGCATGACCTGCTGGTGGTGAAAGATAAATGTCAGGGGTTTATAAAAGCCATCATGGTTAAACCTCTGGGAACCATGAATATCTGTACAAAATGGTTTATCCTCTGGGTACCATGAACGACTGCATAGAATTGGGAACCATTAGATGTTGAGATATTTGACAGGATAGGCAGACAACATGACCTGCTGGTGGTGCAAGATAAATGTCAGGAGTGTATAAAATCCATCTCGGTTTATCCTCTGGGAACCATTAATGTCTGTAGAAAACTTCATCCAGCTCATCAGAAGTAGCGACCAACACTGTCGCCTTAGAGCCAAACTGATTGACCGGCTGACAGGTCTTTACTTTTTCATTAACTCATATTTTTTTTAACCCAACTCCAGTCAGTTTTTCAGACTTTTCTTGTCGATGTGCCGGACGTTGACATAAATCCATAAATGTGGTGAAGAAGAAGAAGAAGACGTGTCCATTAAGGAGCTAATTATAGTCCAGCTGATGAGACGCCGCCCAGGAAACTTGCTCAACTTGCTCACAAAACGTCCCGCTGATAAATCTCAGCTTAAAACGCGATTCGCCCTAATCAGCGTCTCCAGAGAAAGTATTGACCGAAGGGATGTCGGCGGTGACCTTCGGTGAAAAGGACAAACTCTCACAGGGGATCATCGCTTTTTAATATACGGGCAAAACGTAGATCAATCAGTGGGAGGCAGAGGTAATGATTGGTGCAAATGGAAATCGCCTTTAGTCATGTGATGTAATGATACAGTAGAAAAACACTGCATTTACTTTAGTTAATTCAGAAACGTCACTTTAATCATTTTAACATGAGAATTACTGTAAAAGCTAAAAAGTCGGTGTTACATGATTTTTATTTCTCCGTTTGCTCCAAACTCACCAAAATAAAACCACAAAATAAGCCCAAAAAACAGCTGTTTTCTCACATCTCCACTTATTTAAATCATAAAATTGATTTTTTTATTTTGCTGCTTGTGTGAAATCTGCTGTAAAAACTCTGCTTGTGTTGCTCTGACACTGAAACAACGACTGGAAAAGGTAAAAATAATCATAATAATGTTAGTTAATGTGAAAATTAGCACATTTTAGGTCATAAAAAACATAAATGATTACATAAACAGACGACCTGCTCGTGGGGAATCCAGATTTTTGTAGGTTTATTAGGTTGAGCTGCATAATTAATAACTTACCTTAACATGTATTAAGTTGTTTTAAAAGGTTTATTCCTTCTGCTCGACCATCGTTAATAAGTTAATTAGCTTGAGTTATCATCTTCATCATAAACTGTTCATATTTAAAGTGAAATGTTTGATTGAAATGTGAAAAAATTTCTGAGATATTTTTTTAAAAACTGCTTGAAACCTCCAGCAGGTTTTTCACACATTGAAATTTGAGGCTGTTTGAGCGACAACATCTGAGGAACTATTAAAGATAAAAGCCTGAGATTTTCTGTGTTCTTTGTCACCATGACATTGACTCAGAATCTGCAACGGTGGACACGTAGATCGAATAATCTCTGACTGTGGACGAGTTAGAATATGAAAAAAAAAAACCAATAAATTCATCACACAAAACATCTTTGAGCTCATGTTGACCAAAAAAAAGATAATGCAGAAGCCAGCTAGTGATGTTTTAAGAACCACATGAAGCTTCACGTCATAATAACATAAAACAAAACATATAGAACAGTTTGTAATGTGAAATAGTTGCTCACAAAAATGGAAAGCATGTTGTTTTTGTTTGAGCAGGTTTGACAAGCTGCTCTACAAAAACAAAAACTTTCCTGGATAGTGTGATGCTCTGGAGTTTAAAAATGGTCCTCAACATTTAACTAATTCATTTTCTCCACTTTACAGGCTGGACAAGCAGAGCGAGCTGTTACCTTTCTGTACTTATATATACGAATATATACGAGCTTTAACATTCAGAGTCCAGCTGCGACACTGTTCTTGAAATCCAAACTCACTCTAAATGAAACACAAAGCAACATAATCCGTTTAGATCCTATCAAACAGAAGGTTAAAGGTACATTAAGTGTCCCTAAACAGCTAAAAGTGCCTCTTTGCCACCTCTTGATGGTGCATCATCTATTTTTCATTCTGGCGAACCGAAGACTTGACTGTGACCCGACTTACAAAGTTCTAATTCAGCCGCTGAGACGATGAATCTCGTCTTGACTCCGCTGACCGCTCAAGGCTGCAGTAAATACGACGGGTGGCGAGGTCGAGCCCCGCCATCATTCACCGCCTCGTCTACCGACGCTCTGCTCCTCAGACGCTTCCTGATGCACGGCAGCGCCGAAGAAGAGGCCAGTCGATCGTTTGCAAACAAGACAGCAGCCGAGAAAGATGAGTTCACGGCACGTCGTCGCTTGTTTTCCTTTTTGCATCTGTTTTCCTTCCTGAATCGCGTTGCTGTGATCCGCCAGGTGTTCCTCACACAATCCCCGCAGACAGAAACAGATTGTCCCAGAGACTGTATCAGATCCATCCCACACAGGAGGACGCGTCAATGTGGTTGTTTTGTTTTTTAAAATTGTGAATCCAGAAAGTAAATGTAGTGAGACTGCATCCAGTATTCATCAGCTACCCCCCTCACCTTTATCTTTTTGGCATCAACACTATTATCTATACACCGCTTTATCCTCACTAGAGTCATGGGGGGCTGGAGTCTATCCCAGCTGACTCAGGGTGAAGGCAGGTTCACCTGGACAGGTAACCAGTCTATCACAGGGCTACACTTAGAGACAGACAACCAAGCACACTCACATTCACACCTACGGACAATTTAGAATCACCAGTTAACCTCAACATGTTTCTGGACCATGTGGGAGGAAGTTGGAGAACCCGGAGAGAACCCACGCTGCACGGGGAGAACATGGAGACTCCACGCAGAAAGATTCCGGTGCCCCCACTGGGACACGAACCGGCGACCTTCTAGCTGCGAGGCAACAGTGCTACCAACTGTGCCATCCTGCAGCCCCGGCGTCAACACCGATCAGCCAAAACATTAAAACCATTTGCAGAATGCTGTCAAGGTTCCCCTCAAGCAGGCAAAGCAGCTCAACAAGTTGCGAATTAGACCCTCCATGGATCACACAGTCGATTTGAAACCTTGGGTGTTCGGAGGCCGAATCAATACATTGAGCTCTTCATCGTGCTCTTAACTCTTATAGACTGTTTATATTTTATGCCTCCATCAGACTGTGAAGAATTCTGGTCACGAATTCCCTCAAAGTGTCTATACCAAGATATTTTGTCTCATTGGTATTCACTGTATGTATTTCTTTATTAAGTTTTAATTTAATGATAGCGTTCCCTCAGTCCCTGTGTTTCTGAGTTTACATGAACAACATGACGTGGGGGGATACTGTTCGTATTGTCTTACTGTATTTTTATTCCTTTCCATGACCGCTGAATGATTCATCGGCTGTCGAGGCGCACACGCACAGAATTATTTGACTTCTGCAGGTGCACCGACATGAAACACGCCAATCACCTCCAGAGTTCAGAATCAGACTTTCAGCATGTCGACAGGCGTCTCCTCCTGGCCAAGGTCGGCTCTGATTGCCTTGTTGTCATGGCTGTGACTTTGGCACTCGGCTGACGGTGTGATTGTTCAACATGTCAAAGAGTTTCAGGTTCGGCTGAGCAGACAAAGAGGCGCCGGGAGTCAGTAGAGCCGCCGCTTACTGTGTGTTCAGCGCATCGGTACATATATACATATACAGTATATGTGTGTCGACTGAATCACATCTCAAAACAGGACTTAAACAAACGGAGTCTTCAACAGCGGTCAGCTGTGTGGGACATACCAACATACACTGAATTCCAGGAGCCGTCTCACATCTGGAGCTTTGGCAGGAGGACATTTGAGAAGACAACATCTGCACCAGGCATCAGGTAACACGATCGGACGTTTCGCAACAGAATGATGATTTACAGCCCAGCAGGACGTTTCCGACTTCCAAAGGAACCGGCGTCGGTCAAGTTCTTCAAGATTTCATACTTTGCCGTCACTGACAAAAGAAGTTTATGCAGAAGATTGAACTAAACAAAACCTAAAACTAAGAAACAGCCAATATTCAGCCTTAAAAAGACTCCAAACTGTTGTTTTTCTTATCGCTGAGCGCGTACGCTTGTGTTTTTAGTTATTTTAAAAGTTGTCTATCACGCATAATGAACCTTTCACACGTTATCAGCATGTTGTTGGTTATGTTTTGTAGTTTCGTTGTGTTATCCATCAACAGATGCACGCTATCTGCTGACCGACAACTTTTAATTGTCCGTGCAGCAAACACAAATCAAGCCAATTGTTTGCTGCAGTTAATCCAGCTGCTGTTTGGCGGGAACAGATGTCCACAAATACTGAGGCAGCAACATTATGGGTGCGGGGAAATCTGTCAGTATTTAATGCCACCTGTGAAAATAATACGAATAAAATAAAAATTTCAATGTGTACTCCATTTATTATTATTATTATAATAATTATTATTTGAAGAGCCGAGAGAGATAAACGTATGATGTTTGGTGTGATTTTAATCATCTGTTTAGTGGCAGTTTAGAGCTGTAGTCATAGTAGATATTTGTGATTTATATGTTTAAAGAAGTAATTCGACGTCAGTTCTGAAGGTGTTTGACCTCCTCTGACCTCTAAGGGACAGTGAAGAACACATCGGTATTTCTGAAAACTTCTCAAGTGTGCAAACTTTTTCTTCGTAATTCTTTTTCGATGCAACTCTACAAAAAGTGCGTCTGCATTCCCCTGAACCATCTCATCCAGCAAACATCTCTTTCTTTCTGCCTAAACGGGTGAAAATCTGTAATTATAATCGGCTTCTCGGTTCTAAAATGCTTCTGAACTCATCACCGCTCTGCCGACTGATCGCGGTTAATTATTCCGTTTTCTCGTCTGCGTTTCTTCTCTCATTCACCACCTGTTGCTTTATTATTTGTAGCAGCAGGTTATGGATGTTCCACCGTATAGGTCTTTGGAGGTCGGTAAGTTCACAACTTCTGGTTATAAGGCTGATTAATATAATTAGATTTAATACATTTCCACTACCTTAAAGTGTGTTTACTCTACAGCTGTAAGGACGCACGCTGCTACATGGTGACGAGTGACATTTCGAAGCGAGTCTCCATCACAAAACTCTGCTGGTCGTTGGATTCGTTGCTCTGCTGCATGAAAAACAACATCCCACCTGTTACCTGTTAAAAGCCTCTCTGGTCATTTCGCTCCACAGCTGGGCAGAAATGGGAGGAATCCCTGCCGTCTACAGTCGCTGCCTTTCACACAAACACAATGCGGTTTGGATGCATCCATCAAACACGAGGACGAAGAGGCTTCTCGCTGTTTGGAGGCGGAAGCTGGAAAGTAAAGACGTTCGTGCTTCTGCTGTTGCTGCCTCTCGTTTGCTCCCCGCGAAGTCTCAGGAAAGATAAATTCAGAGCGCACTTCTAAAAAGCTTCTCAGCTGGTTTCTCTGGCTTTCTCCTGCTTTGTCTTTATACACAAAGGTTTGTGTGTTTTCTGCCTGCAGCCATTTGGAAGTTACATGATGACGTTTTAACAAAGACAGATGAAGGAACAGCAGTTAGATTTAAGATTGATTAAAGGGTCATCAATAAGTTGGTGTTAAAACACATTTAATTCATAGATTTTAAACATAAAATACTATAAATAATATAACAAATACTTCTAACGTTAACTGACGAGGTAAAGGATGAAGGACGACCCAGCTGGAATTATTTTACAAAGAATAGTTTGAGCAAGTTCTGCAAAGTTCTAGTGATATTTGCTCAAGAGGTAGTTTTTATTTTAATTTCCAACATGTTTCAAATGTTGCAGTAAGAACATCTTTCTTTACTTATCATGTAACATCATGGCAGCGTTTTATAGAAGAACTTTCTCAGCAGCAACGTCCCCAAATCTTACTCAGAATATTCCTTTGTTAATAAGTCACGTTAGTCTGTTGTCGTCTGAGGCCTTGGTAACTCCTTCAAAGCATTTTCTGAATGCTCTTTTGTTATCGTGTAACATAGTTTGATATCAACAACATCCAAACATCCTCTCAGTGTCTAACAGTTCTGTCTTACTTCACCGTTAATAGGAACTACTTGTACTTGAACTGATAAATAATCTTAAAACATTAGATCAACATGTTTTTTTAAAAAAAAGAACTCAGAGGTATCATTAGCTTCTGTTGTGGGAACATTCCCTGTTTGCTGGGAAACAATTTACCTGTCAGAAAAGGTGATGTGGATTAGCTGTAGTACCTGGTTGTTCCACCAGGTGGAGTTACAGTTTATTAGGGTGGAGTTACAGGTGTGTTTGCTGACCGCCCGTAAGCTATACACCTCCCTGTTGTCTAACTACTAACGTGGCAGTTGTATTGATGAACTCTGCAGCATCAAGTTGTAGGAAGGTTTAGCTAGCTACCTGACGCTCATGCTAATGCTAAGCTAGGATTTTCAAATGCTATCATAGACCGGCATTTATTAGCAGGCTAACATTCAGGACTCTGAAACTTCCAACAACATTCAAACCAAAGCGACGAAGTGTAGCAACGATGCTCTGCTCTGAGTTTAAATACGTTTTAAAGTAAACACTGACAGATTTTTTGAGTGATAAAGTTGCTGCGACAGTATTTGTGCACCTCCAGTTGCTGCATTGTGTAGATCATCTATGAGGATTACTCTGATATCAGATTAGTAATGTTAAAGGTTATTTACTGCAGCTCGTCTGCTGTGTTCAAAAAGTCTGTTTTGAATATATTAAAAGTAAAATTCAGTAACCTTGTGTTTACTTTATGTGTTCTTCAACTCCAGTTCCTGATGCAACTGAGCTGATGCAGCAGTAACCTCAGGTGTGAATGGTTAAAAATGGTTACGCTTAACTGATTAATGATTGTTTACGTGGCAGATTATTGGTTTATTTTAAGTTTACATCCCTCACAGCTTCATAACTTGAACTATATTTATCACAGTGTTATGAACAACGACAGAAAACACACAACCAAGTCTACATGGGATTTGGACCTGAACACAATGTCGGCAACATCCAAACAGTTCGAATGAAGCAAAACCCTGAACCACCTAAATAGTAGCAAGCTAGTGAAATCAGCTAATTCTTCGTAGCACTTCCTGCTGTGACCAACATTAGTTAAATCAGTAGAGATTCTAGAAGCTTCAAGTTTCTTTTACATGATAAAACACACACAAGAAAATGTCAGCAAATACATGCATATTACACTTAAGCAACTATAGAAGCTATTTTTAGTCTATATGGATATAGAATATAGAGAAAATACAATTTACTTGTTCTCTGGAGGCAAAGTTTCTCATTTTCAGTCTCCAGTCTTTGTTGTGCAAAAACACAAATCAACCAAAAACAAGAAAACAGACTCCAACAGCATCAAAAACACAGTTTAAACTACAAGGTAAAGCGACGTTAAACCCATTGTTTTGTATTCGCTGCGTTAAAAACAGATCAAACAAACAGAACTGCGTGATTCAAACTCTGCTGCTGACTCACATCTGCAGAATCGGCTTTCAGCTCCGATTATATACGCAGCAAAAGAAACCAAAGTCAAGGCTGCTCCTGCTCCTAATGAAACACACTTTAAAGGCCGTCGCCATGGTAAAGGCGTAGAGCTGGTAAATGGATTTTTAAAAAGATTTATTCTTTAAAAAAAGCCTTTTGAATTTTACAAAGCTTTTTACTTATGATACAGATAAAGTTAGTGCCACTGATTTCTGTCAGAAGAAATGTGGACACGTAGAATTAAAACACCCGTAAGAAGGACTCAGGCAACCACGTACCAGGATCTTTTATGTCCGAGAAGTTCTTTGGCAGTTTTGTCCAGAAGTACGCGACAAAACGACATTAATGGACGGAGTAGACTGATGGTTCTATGGACTGTATGGAGCTTAATGTATAGTTCTTTGGTTCAGTCCTGCACTTCATTAAAGCTTCTAAAGCACCGATTCATCTTCTCTGCTCTCGGAAAAAAACTACCGAACGTCTTTGAAGAAACAGAGGAGACGACCGCCTGCCGCTTCATAAAGAATAGATGAAGCGTTTATCATTCCACAAAACAGCAAAGCAGCATAATGCACAGAAACAAGTTTATATAAACGCTTCTACGAAACATATAAAGAACGATCCAGGAAGCACAGTTTTGTCAAGAGCAGTAAAAACATTTCCTCACTTTTTTGCTTCGCTGCACATGGAACTGCTTTACAGTTCAGCCATCATGCCGGCGTCGCATTGCACGAACACATCGCGCTACAACAAGACGCTTCTCATTCTCCACCACTAACGTACAGGAGGAGTGACAGAACAATGTTTTATTTATGCGCTGAGCTTTGTTGACATGTGGGAGCCACATGTGCACAGCAAAGAAGAAAAGCAGCGCGAGTCGTGTGGAAACATCTCAGCTGCAGACAGGACGGTCTGTCTCTGGTGTCCCCACACCAGGCTTCACAACTCCATAAATGTGTTTGACCGCTTATATCAGAAGCTTTTTATAACGAGGAGTCAGTCCCATATCACTGCCGCCCAAATAAAAAGCCGTTTCAGATGCTTTTAGCGGCGTCGCACCGTGTGAGAAAGGTTCCACACAGCGGAGAGAGATTAAACGACTTCATCGTTAAATAACAAAGTTTTAAAAACATGTGACACCATCAGGCGCCTGCTTTTATTCCACCAACTCTTTCTGCTCCACCTTCCCTGATTTGCCTTTTTATAGCACAAAATCTGGATATTTGTGGAGCTATTTGTGACATTTTAGCTTCACACATCAAATACTTTGGAGATCATCGACCCACTTTTAGCAGGATTTTTTTGGCGATACAATTTGAGGCAGTTTTGTCCAGAACATCTAATGATAAAAGCCTGACATTTCCACAGTCACTAGTCATCAAGTCATTGATTCAGAATCTGTAACGTGGGACAAGTAGATCAAATAGTCTCCGATTATGGCTGAGATGAAATATGAAAGAAGCTTCAAATCCGTCATGAAAAGTCTGATCTTTGAGCTCACATTGACGGACGAATCGTTAATGCAGAAGTCAACCCTACGTAGCTTCATGTCTCGATAATACGCAACAAAACATATAGAATCCTTTAGAATGTGAAATAATTGCTCACAAAAATGAGAACATCTTGCAATTTCCCACGCGGTTGAGCAGATATTACAAACTGTACCACAACATGTTGCTTTCAGAATGCTAATGTTAGCGTATATGTGCGTAGTTTTCATTTTTGCCACTTTGTTGAATTCATATAATCACTGGAAGAGATGCAGCTCCTATAAATACACTTGGACTCACACTTTAACTTTCTGCACAGACGCCAGAAAGTGTCGAGTTTCTTGAAGGCCGACTTTATTCCAGATGAAACACGAAGCAAAAGAATAAAAAACATTGATCCTGTTAAACAGTTTCTACGATGATCAGGGGAATAAATTTACCACTAAAGAAGTCACTGAAGGCAACAATATCATAAAACACCAGCATTGTTAAGAAGAGACACTTAGAACCACTACACGACGGTTACAAAGATAAAGTCGGTAAATTTGGTCCAGTAACTGTAGGAGAATGTAGAAATATCGTTTGTTTTTTTTTGGTACATGGCAGCAACGTGGCCGACCTTCTCCAAATCCACAGAGAGCAAAAGGTGTTTTATTTTTCTGTACTTTTATGATTGAAGGAAAAAGCGACCGCACCGTGTTCTTCATCTGCTCCCTAAAGGTCGGATCGAAAGATTTCATCCGCCGGTTTGAACCACAAGTTGAGTTCAAGACCTCTGGATGGAGTGAAGTAAGTCTATTACAGGACCGGTGACCGGTGGAGAAACACAGTCTGATTCCAGGACTTCAGCAAGAAAGAGAAAAACTGGAATTAATTCACGAAAAATTAGCGAAAACGTGTGCTAATGAATGTGGACTATGTAATGTTGGATCATCTCGATGGTGCACCGTTTGCTTTAACTCATCACCGTAGCAAAGATGCTGTGTTTGCTTCCATCCCAGCAGCTACAGATGCATTTACCTTGTCGTGTTTGTTGAGGCTTGTTTCGTGCACAGAGCATCAGACCAGAGGCGTTTCTTCGTACAGAGAACATCGAGTCCTGACCGCTGCACTCCGGGAGTTCAGACTTGGCAGGTCGATTCGGGAGGAATATTTGCGGCCGTGTTGCTGCTGACAGCTGCAGCTCAGCTGCACGCCGACGGTTATATAATCCATCTGTGGTGTGCAGGATGAAGCCACAGATGCTCCGAACGTCCACGAAAAAAACTGAAATATTCGACTGTCGTGAAACCGTTTAGACGTTGATTTATTACAACGTAAAGTAAAAATGCATGAAATGGCATTTTATACAGTTCGTGTTCTCTCCCTCTTTTATTTCTGTTCAGGGATGTTCAGTGATGAAATTTGACAACATAAATTCATTCATTTAATGTTTTCCTTCATCATCGCTACAGATTCACTGCGTCAAGGCTTCACTCCTTCATCAGCTGTAAAGAAAACGGCGACTGCAGCTAAAGTCCGACTCACTTCAGTGTAAAAGCTTCCACAGATCCAAAGCTTAGAAGGTACGAGAGGACTTTAAATGACCACAAAATAACTTTAAATAAGGAGATTTATTCACTACGGATGGTTTAAATGGCAAGACACCTAAAGCCACAGCACAAACTCGACATCTGTTCACTTCTCTCCTGCTCCCTGTGCTCACACAAACTGCATTTGAATGCAGCCGAATTCCCAAGAAAGCTGTTCTCATTTACTTTCTGTTGTCAGATGATGAAAAAAATTATGAAATAGTGACTGAAATGTGGCTCATTAACACGTCAGGTTGGCCAAGCTGCTGCTCTGCACCAATAAAATTCTAATCTTATGACCGCTGTGATGCAAATTTACCGATTTTTATAAAGAATTCAAAGTTTCTACCAAAGTCTGAGTAAAAATTACACAATGAAGAGAAACGAGTTTAATATCCACCGTGTTCATGTTGCACTCTGTGTAATAAAGAGACCAACATTTCTCACTTCGTTAAGGTGTTTAAAAGGACATCACATTAACATAAATATTAACGAGTCTTTTATGTTTATTTGCACTTTAATTTGCAAACTTTTGTTTATGTTTAACACTGAGCTGAAGTATACGATAAAATACGCTTTAAAAAATGCTAATTTTTACTATTTTGGAGGAAAATTAAATCAACTAATCTGTAAAATAGTCAATACATTAAACGATACATGTGGATTGATTGATTTTAATTGAAATATGGTGACGTCTGTACATGTACACGTTACCTTGAGACGGCAGCAAATGTTTATTTTAAGACTGGATTAGGTCCTCCAGTGGAAATCGTATCAAAACAACTCGACCGATAACTTCACTGAACACGAGGAGCTGCCTAATCCAACCAGGTTTTTGTGTCTCTACAGGCTGAGCAGGGAGACGGGAGGAGCTGCAGAGAGTTCACTCAGTCTTTTCTGCCAGCTTTGTGCAGCACAGTGGCTCAGAACCAAAGCGTATGAAGCCCTTACAGGTGCTGCTGGACTGGATTTAGAACCTTTTCTGCAGCCAGAATTAACTCGGGTCTCCTCCCGTCTCCCCTGCAGCGGGTTTCAAAACAGAAATAAACTGGCTCATATTCAACACCTAAATTATTACCACCTCAGAGAACTTCAAACATTAACAGTGGTCCAACAGGAAATGATAACAGCTCCTGGTGTTTCCTGGCACACAACAGTCAGCGTGATCAGTCTGTGACCGGAAAAATAATGAGCCTGTGTTGCCTTATTAGACACAAATCTATTATTTTTTATATATTTCTAATCATTTGATGAACAAGAATGTCGACTATGCTCGGGCAAATGAAGCCCAAGTGAACAAAAATGTGTTTTTTATTCTAATTTATTATCTAAAATCTAAAAAAAAAAGAATCCCTCTACGCAGGAGAATTGGACGTTGGATTATTTGATGCAACTTGACATGAATGCAGATTTGTAAATTAAACACGACTGACGATTTCTGTAACGATTCTGCAAAAACCCACGAGAGAAACTGTTTTGTTGGACTGTTTCGGCTCAGCAGAGGGAGGTCCACGGCCGAACTAAAACTTGCACATTTTGATCTTCATTAAATTAAACTCGTACTTCCGCAAACAGAAAACACACCTGCTGTCCGACCTGAAGCTGATTGAATGTACAGTCGGCGCCGTGTGAGGCCCTGAAAGCAACATTAAGACGCTTTAAATCAAAAGTGACGGCACAGATTGATGATGTAAACATCGGTTCTTCTTCAGAACATGTACAGTTACATAGATTTGAAGCTATTTGTGGTATTTGGAGGGAAGTTTGTTCCAAGACAGCATCTGCTTCAGGGTCTCCACGTGGAGATGTCGACCAGAGTCCGGTGGGAACTCTCCCATCTGCTGCAGGGCTTGGCCAAACGTTTACGACTCTGAGCTGCATATTTAAGCTGCAGAACCGAACGGACGGCACCCCGCTGGCGATCTGCGCTGGATGGGACTCGTTGCACGCTGCCGTATATCTTTACGTTGCGCAAAAGTTCAGCTCGGTTGCGTAACCGGCTGGCGGCTGCCCAAACCGTACAGATCGAAAACGGTGATAGCTCAACAAGTCGACTCTATTCTGACTTAACCTTGGAGCGACGGTCACACGAGTGCAAACGAGAACAAGTTTCAGCACCATGGAGAGGGGCACTGAGACAGATCTGGTCTCTGGATGAGAACCGACAGCGCCGAGGTCGAGGACGTTCCTTCAACCAGGACTTCTCTCCTATTACAGCACATCGCTCTGCCTGAAGCCCCTCTCACAGGCCGACACTTCACCCTAAAGGGGAGATGAGTTTGGAGGCTTCCTGCCTCTCACTGCCACCGGCCGGACTTACCGGTCGCCATGGTTACAGATGTCTTGGTCACTCAGCCGAGCGGTGACACTAATGACTGTTTCTCTCTGTGTAAGACGACCGGCATCTGCTTCAGAACCACTGACATGTAACGACCACGACTAGAAGGAGAGGGAACTCCATCGGGTGTTTCTTCAGCACAGACGGAGCAGTAATGACGTCAATCATTAAAAAGGGAGAAAAAGTTTTTTTTAGCATTATTTCACAAAAACACTGGAACTACAACGTGTTTCCAAGTGTCCACAGATTTCACCAATACTGCAAGAAGAAGAAAAAAACAGTGACTCTAAAACTGTGTTTCCATGTTTGCCTCCCATCTGCTCTCTGTGTAAACACTGCCTGCAGGTAAATCCAACCGAGCTGACGAGTCTGTTGGTCACAGCTGAGTCTCTGATGGCTTCTGGTTTGCATCAAACAGCACAGATCTTATTTTGTTATTATTTTATATTTTATTTTACACTTTTTTCTTCACACTTTTCCTTGAGAATAAAGTGATTTTGATGAAATATCACAATGTTTATCTCAGATTTGGTTCATTTTCTCTGCAAACTGAAAGTCATGCATGTAAATCCAGTGACTTTCTTTTCAGTTTTTAAAGTTTCAGGCTCTAATAAATGGTGCCATGTTTACAATTTTTTTAAAATAACATGCCTCTCCGATGTGCTGTTGTGTTCAGAGGATTAAACACAGAGTTTTAAAACATTAACAAATAAAAAAAAAAACGGACTTTTTAACCCTGTTATAGATGACAGCTTGTCAAATTACAGAAAAAAATATTAATTTATATGTTCACTGTCAACAAAATCTGACTGTACAACTACACTATTTATTACTGTAATTTAATTAGTGAGATTTTAAATTGCATTTAACATCTTTAATATCACAGAACAAAAAATGCAGTAATTTACATGTTGACTGTAAGAATGAGAACTGGTTCTCAGTCGACCTACCTGAATAAATAAAGGTTCAATAAACTTAAAAATAATAAAACTAAAAAGGCAATAATAATCATAACGTTATCAGGAAAAATCTGTACTTTACAAATAGTAATTTGTTCTTTTACAACGTGTGACTTCAGATTTACAGTTTTGCTGTTTTTTAAATCTGCTCAGAAGCAAACTGTTATTTTCACAGTTTTTGAACTTTGCTGGATTCTATCATCAGATTTTCACTGTGTTCTATTTTTTGTGCAAGTCTGAATGTTTTCAGCACTACGAAGAAGAATAACAAGATATTTTTATTGTCAATTCCTCAAAGAAAAATGTGCTTTAAGTGACACAGACAGATAATAAAACATCGTGTAGATACTGCATGTGGAGGATCTGATCCGTGAACAGCAGCACAATAATATTTAATTTAAATCTAACTCCAAAAACCCCCAGCAGTCAGAAAGCATTTGTTGTTAAGCTTCCAGCAGAAGGATCTGATCTGGTTTCAGGCTGCGACGCCAAACCTGACGCTCCAGAGGGTCTCAGCGAGCAGCCAACAGAACCACAGTCCCTCCAATCTACCTCCACAAAGAGCAGCACAAACTCCTCACGCCTCTCCTGGGAGGCCTCGGCGCTGCTGCTGCTCAGAGAGATAAAAACTTCAAACGGTACCTCGAAAGAACTGTAGAACAACACTGCTATCCCACGTTTCTGCTCCCTCTGCAGGCGGCAGCACTTCTGGACGGCAGCGCGAGAATAAAGTCATCACACCTAAATGACGACTGTTAAAGCGACTTCCAGCTGAAGGCAGTTTAACCGGCGGCGGGAGTTCTTTGTATGGACCCACAAATCGCTGCTTTTCCACTTTCTGAAGCAGCTTGAGGTCATCGCTGTTAAAGAAGAACATTTCTACGCTTCAGTCTGATGACTGTGTTCCTGAAGTTTTAAACCTGAGGCTTCTGTACGTGCGACGACGACATGCTGGCAAAGTGGTGTTTAGAGAACAGCTCATATAAAAGCAGCAGCATGTACAAGAGAAACACTGCTGCTGTCTCTGTGGTGCTTATTTCAAAGTGCACACAGCATGCGTGTTCAGTAAATGTGTGCAGACAACTACAGGGTCGCATACTTACAAAATACATAAACTGAGACGGACGGTGAACCTCAAGCTGGCTAGAAAGGCACATTGTCTTTACAAAACGATAAAAATGACACAGAGAAGCTGAAAAAACAGAAACAATCAGCGGATTTTCAGCTTGTCTTCAGTCCTTAAATGAACCAAGTGTGACAAAATAAAAGACAAAGAACCCAATCTGAGCTGAAAATGGCGATACGGCTTTTAAAGATTTTCATTTTACTCGTCTCATTTATTGATTTGCAAAAAAATAAACCTGAAACGAGATTCTGTTAAAAAAAACTCGGGAGGAGACCAGTGTGGAAACAAGTTAGAGATGTTAAGAGTAAAACAATACAGACCTGACGAATTAAATAAATGTGTCATGGCTCAAACATTGTGAACAGAGGAGCAAGTTGTTGGAAGATCCAGTCAGCACGGTGAAACATCTTCCTAGAGTTGTATAATACACAGCCACCTGGACTTCTAACACATTTATGGACAGAGGACCGTTCTGAGTCCTGGTCATTCTGTTTCCATAGAGGTCCAGGACTTTATGTTGGAGAGAAACATGAGCCCACAGTGAGACAAATGCCCCGAAACTGCATGAAGAGGTTTAATGATCTGGCGAAAGGCTGCAAAAACACGAGTGTTTACTGAGTTCAATTATCCACTTGGGACATGTGGACGAGCTTTTTGGAAACGGACAACACGTTATCCATCAGCCAACGTTGTATTTAAAATGTTGAGCATGTTTGTGGTCTGATGTGAACAGAAAGGGACGGTTGTAGTTGAGTCTTGGGTGATCTGATCACAGGTGAAGAACTCTAAATGCATCTTTAGATTAGCAGTGTGCTTCTCATTTACCGACTCGTGCTTTTAACAAAATGTAAGAAGCTGTAACTACATCTGGCTTGTTTGTGATACAAACACAACTGTTGGTGTTCTACATGCGGTTTTCCTCTTTTCTTATTCTGAGCATGAACTCAAACAGGTCCAACTGGTTTTTCTGCGTTTTCTTGTTTGTTTAGCTCCAGTTTTAACATAATCTGCTTTGTTTTAGTCTGCATACAACGCGGTGGCAAACAAACTAGTTGCTAACTCGTCTTTTTAGCGTCGTGAGTGCAGAGCAGAAGCTTTGAGGAACAGTCATCCAGTCAGGATTAAGGGGAAACCCTAAAGGTGACC